>NC_135953.1:106985939-107160939 GCF_053455715.1 Rhinoraja longicauda
GACTTTAGACTTTAGAGATATAGCATGGAAACAGGCCCTTTGGCCCATGGAGTCCACGCCCACCAGCGATCACCCCATACACGTGCACTATCCTACGCACTTGTGACAATTTACAATTTTACCGAACGCAATTAAGCTACAACCCTGTACATTGGAGTGTGGGAGGAAACCAGAGCACATGAACCTACTTGGTCACAGGGAGAACGTACAAACTCCATACAGACAGCACCCGTAGTCAGCATTGAACCCAGGTTTCTGGCGCTGTAAGCAGCAACTCTACTGCTGTGCCACTGTGCCACCCCTTGCTCAGAGAATGTGAATGCTTAACCAACTTATGTACTGGATAGTATTTCAGAAGACATTTTAGAGGAGTGTAGAGGACTGGATCCTATAATGTCATGTTATCCCTTATTTATGCTTCCATGTGATATCCCTAATTTCCCTTGTGAAGTTATGGTGGTCTCCCTCATCCCTCTTCTGACCATACACAGTTGTGCCAACTGTGTCAGTGTACTCTTAGCTCATATCAAGTCAAGTTTATTGTCATATGCACAAACATGAAGTACAGGTACAATGAAAGTCTTGCTTATATCAGCATCACAGGCACAGAGACTCAGAGAAACACACAAAACATTATACACTAATTACACAGAACATTTCTAAAAGAAAGAAGGCTATGCAAAAAAAAACAAGAGATTAGTGCAAAACACAATTTGAAAAAAACCCAAGTCCATGGCAGGACAAGAGGTGGAGCGTTATGTTCCATTGTTGAGGTAGGATTAGGGTCTTCAAATTGGTTCAAGAAATTGGTAGTCATAGGAAAGTAGCTGTTCCTGAATATGGTGGTGTGGGATTTCAGACTTCTGTACCTCCCTAGGAGATAGATTTAAACTTTAAAGTGTGAATAAAAGGGAAGACGGTGGGTAAGATGGGCCTAAAATTGTTGCGCTATTGTGCGCCGTTTTGGCTGTAGTTCAGGAACAAACAAACAAACAAGAATTCGAGTATATAGAATGGGCCAAATGCAAGCAAGTTGAATTAGTGTAAATGGGACATGTCGGTGGGCAAATTGGGCCGAAGGGCCTGTTTCCATGTGGTTATGAATCTATGACTCTCGGACTCTATAAAACTTGTTAAGCAGCTGAGATGAGTAGTCTTTATCAACCACATTTTTTTTCATTTACACAGGGTATGGCTACAGTCAGTGGAGAATTTCCCCTCAATTCCCATTTATTTCAATTTTACCAAAGCTCTTGATACCAGAGTCATAGGCTTTGCCCCTGCTGGTTTTCCCACCACCCACAGCAGGCATTCAAGATTCAGCAGTGGTATGGCCACACATTTGTACACGACTTACAGTTCAATCAACCTTCTCTGCCGTTGCCAACTTTAATGTCTCTTCAAGCAAGAATCCTTTTGGGTCATAAATGCCTTTTTGACAAGGAAGTCTTAGATAAGGAAGTCTGACTTCAGACATCCTAATCCTAAATAAATGTTAAGGGCAGGTGGTTAACCATTCTCCTGTATTCCTCATGATGTTCTATGTGAGGCAGTATTTAATCATCAGTGAGGGAGAGTGATGGACAGTGATCTGAAACCGTTTTGCATGTCCAGATGTAATTCATGCAGTGGGATGGAAAGTCAATGTTGATGACTTCCAAGACCATTCACTGATAAATGTACAATCTGTGGATCTATCCTGCCAGAGAGACAGGATCTACTTACTGGTGGTGATGAAGGAATCCGCAGTATATTAGTTGAAATATAGATCCTGTGAGTATGAAGATGTCAGAAAGTAACTAGGAAAATTGACAGGGGAGAGCCGGTGGATGTGGTGTACCTCGACTTTCAGAAAGCCTTCGACAAGGTCCCACATAGGAGATTAGTGGGCAAAATTAGAGCACATGGTATCGGGAGTAGGGTACTGACATGGATAGAAAATTGGTTGACAGACAGAAAGCAAAGAGTGGGGATCAATGGGTCCGAATGGCAGGCAGTGACTAGTGGGGTACCGCAAGGCTCAGTGCTGGGACCGCAGCTATTTACAATATACATTAATGACTTGGATGAAGGGATTAAAAGTACCATTAGCAAATTTGCAGATGATACAAAGCTGGGTGGCAGTGTGAACTGTGAGGAAGATGCTTTGAGGTTGCAGAGTGACTTGGACAGGTTGGGTGAGTGGCGGATGCATGGCAGATGCAGATTAATGTGGATAAGTGTGAGGTTATCCACTTTGGTGGTAAGAATAAGAAGGCAGTTTATTATCTGAATGGTGTCAAGTTAGAAAAAGGGGACGTACAACGAGATCTGGGTGTCCTAGTGCATCAGTCACTGAAAGGAAGCATGCAGGTACAGCAGGCAGTGAAGAAAGCCAATGGAATGGTGGCCTTCATAACAAGAGGAGTTGAGTATAGGAGCAAAGAGGTCCTTCTACAGTTGTACAGGGTCCTAGTGAGACCGCACCTGCAGTGCTGTGTGCAGTTTTGGTCTCCAGATTTGAGGAAGGATATTCTTGCTATTGAGGGCATGCAGCGTAGGTTTACTAGGTTAATTCCCGGAATGGCGGGACTGTCGTATTTTGAAAGACTGGAGCGACTAGGCTTGTATACACTGGAATTTAGATGGATGAGAGGGGATCTTATCGAAACATAAGATTATTAAGGGGTTGGACACGTTAGAGGCAGGAAACATTTTCCCAATGTTGGGGGAGCCCAGAACCAGGGGCCACAGTTTAAGAGTAAGGGGTAGGCCATTTAGAATGGAGATGAGGAAAAACCTTTTCAGTCAGAGAGTTGTAAATCTACAGAATTCTTTGCCTCAGAAGGCAGTGGAGGCCAATTCTCTGAATGTATTCCAGAGAGAGTTAGATAGAGCTCTTAAGGATAGCGGAGTCAGGGGGTATGGGGAGAAGGCAGGAACGGGGTACTGATTGAGAATGATCAGCCATGATCACATTGAATGGTGGTGCTGGCTCGAAGGGCCAAAAAGCCTACTCCTGCACCTATTGTCTATTGTCTATTTTATGAGTCAATTAAAGGTCAAAACCTCAAAAACTGCATCAATTGCATGGAAGTGTGACCAGCTTAGATGGAGCTTGATTGGCATGGATGAGTTGGGCCAAAGACTCTATGGCTGACTCTATGTTTATATTATTAACTGTGTGTCGGAAGTCAGACTTCCTTATCTAAGATTTCCTTGTCAAAAAGTCATTTATGACCCAAAAGGATTTTAACACCGTTCTATGTTTATAGTCATTGTAGCAATGGCTGACTTATAAAATTCCCTATTTATTTTGTTAACTGACTATTGTACCGACTTCAGCATTAATTTTATTTGCAGCGGATAAGATGTTAAATAAAGTCATGAAAGAAGACTCAGACTGAAATTGTGAATACAGGAACTTATTTCAAAGAGTGAGCTGTTTGTTCAACAAGTGCACAGTAATTCATTCCTACAGAAAAAAAATCGATTGTGCTGCAGGTCTAATTAAAAATTGAAATGATGGAATGAAGGGGCCATAAAGAAAAGCAAATCCATGGAATGCTAGATTAATAATTCTTGAAGAAAAGAATGAGATTGCACATATTCCAAAATTGTAAATGGGACAACAAGACTCCAACTCATGAAAACATTTTGTTGCACTGTTTGCCAAAGATTAATATTTTAACATGCAAGTTGCATCCTATGTTTCTAGCAACTGCAATCGGATAGCCAAGTTCCAAGTTATGCAAGTTCAATATTCCTTATGGGAGGTATCGATTCTTACAGCTTTCCCTTGGCATTGCTTCAGCTGTAGAAAAACACTCATATTATATATGAACAAGTTGAAGGTGTTGCCACCAGTACCTGGCACAATAGTATTGGATTCATCCAAGGAGGAACACGACGACATACTTCAAAAGATACTTGAAATTACTGGAAGAGACAAGCCAAATCTTTAATAAAGGCAAATATGTGTTTCAAGTCATCGAGCTGCCATTTCTTGGTGAAATCATCACCGGTAAAGGCATTAGAATGGATAATGAGAAAATCTTAGCTATTGGACAAATGCCACATCTACAGCGCAAGAAAAACTTACAGAGACTGATCTTGATACTTACCAAAATAAATGACTGAAATGTCTGTTAGAGCAGTTTCTGGATTTGGGTTTAACTGTACTCAAGTTCAACTTTAACACAAACAACAGTGCTTAGCCCAAGTCTCTTCCTCTGCTCGTTACAAGCCGGTCATGTCATATAGCTCAGAATATCAGCAATAAAACCATTTAATAGATATGGTTCATATCTACCCACAGAGGGTAGAGGCTTTATTGTTGCCTTGGGAGTCATTCTTCCTATCAATCCCTCTCTCTCACTCAAACACGCCACAATAATGTCTTTGCAGCCTGACTTCCTTTGTCACTCAAGCATTATGATCAGGTTCATTATAGCAGCCATTTTTACAATATACCTTTGTGTCTTTTGAAAAATAACTAAATGTTCCCAGCAAGACTTCATCACAGAATCACATCATTGCAATACTAAGGAATTTGCACCTCCAACTTGGCAGTCATAAGGATTAGCTGTAGAATTGGGTCATTCGACCCATCAAGTCTACTCTGCCATTCAATCATGGCTGACCTATCTCTCTCTCCCAACCCCAGTTTCCTGCCTTCTCCCCATAACCTCTGACACCTGGACTAATCAAGAATCAAGTCACTCCATTGGGTGTAACCCAGCAGGTCAGGCGGCATCTCTGGATAAAAGGAATAGGTGAAGATTACCTGAATGGTGACCGATTAGGAGAGGGGGAGATGCAACGTGACCTGGGTGTCATGGTGCACCAGTCATTGAAAGCAAGCGTGCAGGTGCAGCAGGCAGTGAAGAAAGCGAATGGTATGTTGGCATTCATAGCAAGAGGATTTGAGTTTAGGAGCAGGGAGGTTCTACTGCAGTTGTACAGGGCATTGGTGAGACCGCACCTGGAGTATTGTGTGCAGTTTTGGTCTCCTAATCTGAGGAAAGACGTTCAGGCCTTAGAGGGAGTACAGAGAAGGTTCACCAGATTGATCCCAGGGATGGCGGGACTTTCATATGAAGAAAGACTGGATAGACTAGGCTTGTACTCGCTGGAATTTAGAAGACTGAGGGGAGATCTTATAGAAACATATAAAATTCTTAAGGGGTTGGAGAGGCTAGATGCGGGAAGATTGTTCCCGATGTTGGGGGAGTCCAGAACCAGGGGTCACAGCTTAAGGATAAGGGGGAAGTCTTTTAGGACCGAGATGAGAAAACATTTCTTCACATAGAGAGTGGTGAGTCTGTGGAATTCTCTGCCACGGAAGGTAGTTGAGGCTAGTTCATTGGCTATATTTAAGAGGGAGTTAGATGTGGCCCTTGTGGCTAAAGGGATCAGGGGGTATGGAGAGAAGGCAGGTACAGGTTACTGAGCTGGATGATCAGCCATGATCATATTGAATGGCGGTGCAGGCTCGAAGGGCCGAATGGCCTACTCAATAGACATAGACAATAGGTGCAGGAGTAGGCCATTCAGCCCTTCGAGCCAGCACCGCCATTCAATGCGATCATGGCTGATCACTCTCAATCAGTACCCCGTTCCTGCCTTCTCCCCATACCCCCTCACTCCGCTATCCTTAAGAGCTCTATCCAGCTCTCTCTTGAAAGCATCCAACGAACTGGCCTCCACTGCCTTCTGAGGCAGAGAATTCCACACCTTCACCACTCTCTGACTGAAAAAGTTCTTCCTCATCTCCGTTCTAAATGGCCTACCCCTTATTCTTAAACTGTGGCCCCTTGTTCTGGACTCCCCCAACGTTGGGAACATGTTTCCTGCCTCTAATGTGTCCAATCCCCTAATTATCTTATATGTTTCAATAAGATCCCCCCTCATCCTTCTAAACTCCTGCACCTATGTTCTATGTTTCTATGTTTCTATGAAGTTTGGGGTTTGAATCCTTCCTCAGACTATTATTAATACCATGATGGTTTAACCCAGGTTTCAACAGATAATCTATGTAACTAAGCAACAATGAATCAATCTGAAGAAGAGTCCTGATCCAGGCATGAAGAGCTTGGAATATTCACAATTTATCATTAAATTCTCCAGGCACATTCATTACTTGGTAAAATGGAATGGTAAAATCAAATGGGGTTCTAAATGGATATAACCAGGAACTGAAATAAGCAGGGTTCTCGGATAAATCTGAGCTTTATTCAATGAATGCCTTTTTCACCAATCGTGAAGAGATCATTGAGCATTCACCAGGGGCATCATTTTGTTGGTTAATCAAGAAAAAATATTATTCCACAATTTCTACCCCTCCCTTACTGGAACTTGGAGCAATCATGAACTGCGAACACATGGCATATGATTTAAGAAGCAAATCACATTTTGACAGTGGCTAAAACAATGAACGATTCTAGAGATAAACAGGGTTGTTCTTACATGGGAAAACAGCATGATTTCACCAAAGAGCTCTGTCGTAAAGTTGCAGGGGTCTACAGATTGCTAAATAGGAATGACATACACAAAGATAATTTAACAGTGAGCATGTGGTGAATGGTAAATGTAGCTGAAAGAAATGCTCTAATTACTGGCCCATCCAGATGTTAGTAATACTGGCAAAAACAGGGAATTATAAGAGTTTGTACATAAGTACAGTTCTGCCTTTGAAATGCCAGGCAGAAATTTCAAGAATGTGCCCGGCAGACCCAATATAAGTTATGTTAAGCAGAAATATAAATCTTCATTAAAAGTGTCACATACACCATTTCTTACAATCCTCTTCTGTGACAAAGCACTAATTTGGGCTGAGATTGTGACGTTTCTATCAGAATTATCCAACTGTTATTGTCTTGAATCTTTGTTGATATGCCCGATTTTTTATTTTCTGTCTCTATTGCACAAAACCTTGAACGGTAATTAACCAAGCTTAAACTAAGAGGGCAGCTTGCTGCCTCTTTTATCTCTCTTCCCACTCTGTCTGAAGAAGGGTCCCGACCCAAAACATCATGTGTCCATTTCCCCCCACGGATGCTGCCTGACCCGCTTTGTTCCTGCATCGCTTTGTTTTTTTCTCTCTTCACCACACTGTGACAATCCAAAGTCTATAAAACCAAAGATAGACACTAAAAGCTGGAGTAACTCAGCGGGACAGGCAACATCTCTGGAGAGAAGGAATGGGTGACATTTTGGGTTGAGATCCTTCTTCAGACCATACAGGTTTAAGGTAGAGTGCTCAGATTCATACTTTAATAATTGCCTTGATTTTTAAAGATGCAATATCATGTTTTCTTTCTCCCAAATTCCTCTGGCATTGTGACACCATTGACGTGTCTGCTGTTTAAATGTTACATCATGTTATTTTTGCAATTAAAGCTGGTCAGTATATACGTGACATTCCCCAGAGTTCCCCAAATTTTATTGATCACCTATAAAATGTGCCAGGGAGCATTAATCACACTGACACTGCAGTTACTGACAAGCCCCTGGCGCAGACAGCCCTTGTAAAGAATAGTATTTTGATTCCAAATACTACAGTGTTGAAGAAGTGATGACAGGCTCGTCCACAGCACTGGTCATTAGAGGAGAAGAAGGAAAAAACACTTGCTGACTTGCAGAAATCATATTTACAATGTCAAAATCCTGCCCCTCAATCAGTCAAAGGGGCTGGAAGGAAATAATTGAATACGTTACTTGTTCTCGTGAGGTTAATTCTGAAGTGTCATTTTGGGATAATTAGGGTTGGAGAGCTATAGTCAAGTATAGAACATGAGTTAAATTCATTATCTCCCAAAATAAGATTTATTTAAATACCTCAATGCCCAGCCAATACCAACTTTACACATGATTTGCTGGAAGGCCGAGCAGGGAGCCGATTGTGGCTCAGTGTAGTTAGGGGCAGATACACTGCTCCGTTAGCCTGTAACTTTTAAGGTGGACATGCACTTTAGTTCGACCACGTGCTGGCAGAAATTGAAATCCAAAGCTGTCCTCGGAAACTGATGGAGGGGGAGGACTGAGAAAGAGGGAGCTGCACAGTGTACAGATACCTCACGAGAGGCCTTGTTGAAGGTGGTGGAAAAGAAAAGAGAAAGGGCCCTGTCTTATAACTTGCCGAAGACCCTCCAGACGTTAATGGAGCAGATAACTCTGGGGGTCAGTTCCTGGAGTCAAGGCCCAAAGATTTAGATGCAATGCAGTAAGAAGTTCAGTGACTTTATGCGGGTAATGTACGATATGCTGGTAGGTTAATTGCCTATTGTAACTTTTCCCTTGAACAGTGGAAATGACTCTAAAGGGAGTTAAAGGGCACACACGAGGATAAATTGGACATGAGAGAATAAGTTGAAACCTTGTACAAGTTAATGAAGGAGATGACAAATGGGTTTGATTTGATGTCTCTGCTGGTAGCCTGCAAGGACCTTTTGGGCTGAATAGCCTCCTGTGACAAGGTCAAAGGCACTGCCAACATTCGCTTTGACACTTCTCCAATCGCTACCTCCAGCAATCTAGACAAGCAGCAGAGGAACAACTTGAGGATAGTACAGAGGAATAAACACCATCACTTGACTCCAAACCAAATGGAAAATTCAGAGGATAGTTTTAAAGATGTGTAGAAAGGAACTGCAGATGCTGGTATATACCAAAGATAGACATAAAATGCTGGAGTAACTCTGCTGGTCAGGTAGTATCATAGGAGAAAAAGGATGGAGTTGACGTTTCGGGTTGGGACCCTTCTTTGTGCAGAGCCTAGACCCTGGCCTTTCCAATGCCATCAACAGACATGGTAATTGCAGCACAAATGGTGGTTGGCCAAGGTCAGAGTGCCACAGGCAAGCCTCATTCCACTGCATGCAAGGTTATCATGTTGCCATGTATGTGCAGAATAGTGGCTGTGGACTGCAGTGCATAAAAATACTTGAATGGTCTCACAACAGACCAGTAATCTGCCCTTCATCTCTAGGATGTTTGAAGCAGTCCTCTAGGGGAATTACAGTTTTACCTGTGATCAGTGTCAGTCCGAGCAAAATGAGTTCATGTCATATGATAGAGTCTGCATCTGAGGCCAGAGCTGCTCAAAATCATCCTCACTTGCAGTGGGGCCATTGCGTAAACGTGGTAGGATAAGGAAAAGCACACAGACGGTAGGCCATTCCATGGATGATTTGATAGATTTATAAACAATTTGGCTTATTTTATAAATTGGTTTGGAGCGTTTAGTAACTAATAGTTATATTGAGGGAAGGAGTAAAACACAAAAGTGCTGAAGTAACACAGTGGATTAATCAGCATCTCTGGAGGACATGGATAGGCAATATTTCAAGTTGGGACCTACCTTCAGGTCCAATCAATCTGTGTAAAGCAAGGTCTTGACCCGAAGCGCAGCCTATCCTTGTCCTCCAAAGATGCTGCCTGACCCATCGAGTTATTCCAGTACTTTGTGTTTTACTTAAAATTCCAGCATCTGCTGTTCCTTGTGTCTACAGGCCTACAAAGGCCGAGATAGAGTGGATGTGAAGAGAATATTTCCACTAGTGGAAGAGTCTAGGATCAGCGGGGATAGCCTCAGAACAAAAGAACATACCTTTAGAAAGGAGATAAGGAGGAATTTCTTTAGCAAGAGGGTGGTGAATCTGCATTCATTCATTGCAAAGGCGGCCATGAAGGCCAAATCTTTGGATGTTTTTAAGGTGGAGATTGATAGGTTCTTGATTAGCATCAATGATTATGGGGTTAAGGCAGAAGAATGGGGTTTAGAGGGAAAGATAGATCAGCCATGATTAAATGGGGAGCGTTCTCGATGGGCAAAATGGCCTAACTTTGCTCCTATGTCTTAAGAAATTATGAAAGTACATTGAGGAAAGGAGTTCTTCATGGCTTAACCACACAGGGAGGAACTACCTCCCTTTTGCTGGTTCTTGTGATCCTCAATTGCTCACCAAATTGCTGGAGACAAGAGTATCCTCTGGTGGCACCACAGTTGTGTTGCAGGCAGCAGACCATCACAAAACTTGGCAACCATCCTGCCCAGGTCTGTGGAGATCTTCCAGACTTCCCCAGACTTTAGAAAGGCGAATGCAACATTAACATTCGACTGCTCCAACACATTTCACTTCTCAGCAGAGCTTCCATTGTATGTCTGCTGCAGACATATAAGTATGGTTCACTCCAAAGGCATCAGACATCTCAGAAGAGTGAAGCCCTGTCACCCATCAGCCTCTATTGGATTGCTAAATGCAGCATTTGTTTTGGTTGAAGATATCTTAACTGCAGCTAGGACATTGGGCATAGATCTGCAGGATTCCCTATGTTCATGCATCGTCAGATGTTAAGGAAGTGAGATCCTTTCTAGCCCCAATATAAGACACAATGTGCAGAGCCCTCTTTGAATAGAGAGCTTCAGTATCCTTCTGACTCAACAGTGGATGACAAGATGTGGCTCTTGTTTTCAAAATGTAGCAATCGTCTGCTCTTGCCCTAAAGGAGACAAGCACATATTTCTACCTTATAATGACACAGAATAAGGCCACTTTGCCCATTTGTTCAATGTCAGCTTCCTGAAAAGCAGTCCCATTCATCATCTCCTTCACTTCCCTGTACTTTTCCAATGCATTCTCTCTCTCACATGTCCATCAACTCTCATTTTACAGTTGCCAATTACCCTGTCAGCACATCTATGGGATGTGGGAGGAAACCACAGGGTTGCTGCTCGACCACATAGTCATTGGTTTGCTCCGAGGATGCAGTTGTGACTGCAGAAGGTGGCGGATTTTAACAAGGAAATGTTTTTGGAAGTGCAGTCATCTCGTTCTCCATTTCAATGAGGTTCAGTCAGTCATTAGTTTCTGAGCCTGCTGAGATCCATTGTTTCCAACTCTTCCCTTCTGCCTCGAGCTCATCTCTTTCACCATCTCACTCTGCTGCTGTACCTGTTCTCTACGCATTCCACTGCTTACGCGGCACTTGGGGTGGCATCTGAATCATGCAGGTCACCAAAACTCAGCACCCACCACACAGCTCCTTCTAGTTACACCTCTGTAACTTGACATAACCACAGAAAATAACTGCAAACATCTTGTAGAATCACAGCAGCAGCCAGAAGAAATCAAGCAAACAACTAAACAGAAGATGGGCCGTTTAAATAGCTGCAGTACTTGCACTCGAGGGCTGTAAAAGATGTTAGCTGGAGGACCGAGTTCCAAATGGCAGGACAGGAGTCAAATCAGCATTGCACACCAATTAACACCGTGACCCGTCTGCTCTGCATGTAGAAGGAAAGTATTTGCTGCAAAACACCATGCGGAGTGGTTCAGCTTGCAAGCATTTACACCGTTGAGGAAATAAAGCAGGCACTACAGAGTGCAGTTGGAGAACATCCCCGTGTGGTATACAACATGGGAATCTGATGACAGGCCAAGCAGTGCTGTCCAGTAGTGACCCAGCCAGATTTTATTGGCTCAGGATAAGGCACATTTTTTTGTTCAGGCACAGTGGCATATCTTGGGCTACTGCCTGCCTTATTTTTCTTGTGATAAAAGATATACAAATATTGCAAATCAGGCTCCACTGTTTGCTGGACAAATGTATTCTTCGCACAATGGGGTAACAAAAAGCTTTGCTTTGGTCATTACTTTCTGAATAAAATGTGTTAGTTCATCAACTTCTCCTTTCTTTTCTGGTATCAGATGTAATCTGGAATGATCATTTGCCAGTGATCCTATAGCAGACGCATAATAAATTGAGTTTTGCAAGTTACTGTTGTGATCTCAGATCAGAGATTGAATGGCCCATTTTTATTGCCACTTTCGTTCCTGCAAGTCACTAACTGAATCTCACTCAAAGTCCCACTTTTATTGGTGAACATTGCTATTACTTCCTTTTTTTCCGATCTAAATTATTAATCCTTTTGGAACTTCTGTTGCATTCCTCTGAAAGAAGCAGAATGTTGGTTTAATTTAAAATGAAAACTAAAACTGCTGGAAGCACTCAGCAGAGTCTGTCACCATCTGGAGAGAATACATACCGGGTATAACCTCTCATCAGAGCGGGTCGATGTTAATGAAGAAGTTTAGCCGAATCATGTTAGTTCTATCCTTTTCTCCCAATGCCTATTTCACCTAAATAATGTGTTTGTGCTGAAATTAGAGCATTGTAAATTCTCACCTTTTGGAACTTGCATTATTGAACTGCCTGATAAATCATGTCAACTTTAAAAATATGTTTACTCAAATCTTTCTTTCCTTTCCCCATTACCCGGGCAGTGTTACTGAAGCTCAATAAAGAGTGTGGATGAAATAGTTTTGTCTTGATACATTAATCAAAGTACATTTCTGTCCTTTGCCAAATACTCAGATTTACTGAAAACAGGGTCAGTTCAGGACTGTCACATGCTCTCACTATCTCACTTGTATTGTTGCCACTTTCTATTTTACATTTCTAGCAAAGCAAATGAAATATGACCCTCAAAAAGTCAGCTGCTTCTTAACCAGTTGTTTTGAAGGAAATTAATTGCCCACAGTTTCCCTTTATCCATTCCTGTTCTTTTTCTTTGGTGTTTTGGAAAGTGGACTAGGTGTTTCTATTGGGACAGTTTAAAACTGTGGGAGGTGTGTCTCTTTGCAAGGGGGTGGGTAGGTTACCTTGCAGTTTTTAGAAGCTGATATTACTGTTCCTCCCACTACCGCAGTGTTAAAAGCCTACAGGCATCTAAAATTGGCATCATTTATATTGCACAGGCTTTCTGCTGCAGTCCCCTTCAGCTTTTCCTAACAAGCAGACGGCTTGCTTCCTTGATGGTTGCTACTGCCAATGCAAATCAGTGAGATAAAGTGAAGTGTATTATGACTCTGAGAATGAAGGCTACTGCTGGAATTTCCCTTGCTGTGCTGTTGGAAACTTTGCTAATTTGTTTTAAACCTTGTGTGTCACTACCTCCAAATTTCAGTTTTATGAGAGAGGTAAGTGGTGAGATAGACTATACCATTACTTAACTGATGTAAATCCATGCAGTTACTGTTTTATATGTAATAAGGCATGATGGCAACAGGAAGGGGTTACACGTCTAGAAGGAATCAGTGTTCTGAAGAATTAAACCTGCAGCTGAAAAGTATTTTTCACATTGTCAAAACAGCAGTTAAAAGTGTTCAGTTGCTGGGAGTAACAGTGATTTCTCTTTCAGATGCAATCATTAGAATGTAATTGCAGATGCCTGTTTGTATTTAATTAACCTAGTTTTTTTTTACATACCAGGTAAAGAATAAATGAGACACAAAATGCAGGGCAGTAGATAGCATGAAGACGAGTTGCTTTGATATTCTTTGGAATGTGGCAATAATTGAGACTTTCAGAAATAATAAGCCTTTTCCTTTTTTTTTTTTAAATGTTAAAAATATTCAGCTAATTATTATTTTGCAATATTTGTGTAAAGCAATGAGGTGTTATTGACCACCGAAAGAGAGCAATTGAAAATAATGAATTGCTTTTAAACTTGGACAAGCTGTAGTTTGACCTCCTCTGGTCAATTACCTTTTCTCCTTTCTGAACAATGTTTAGTTTCCTGCACATTGTGTCTTAAACAGTTACCGACCTGCTGGGAGCTATTGCGTAGGAGTGCTCAAATGTTCAGCCTTGTTTGTAAGCCTCTTGATTTCTTAGTTTACCAATTCAATTGAAATCGTGTTCGATTGACAGAATCCTCTGTTACCAGCACAGTGAATTATATTGTATGGGTAGTTCAAATATTGCAGTAGACCCGTCCAACCTTGTCACACAGAGTGTGGTAAATTTAGTTTTCTCAAATTCCTTTCTACAAGGTACAGACTCTCTTCTGACTTCTGTCGTTTTGATGGAGGTTTGGGGAGTGCACTTGAGTCATTGTGAAAGTTGAATCAAAATAGTTCTGACCATAATGAGTCTTACTTATCCACTGTGTTTTACTAGAACTAATATTTACCATGTGCAATTGAAAACAGGAACTGTTTCTGGTTTATTGCTAATTTTCGGCATCTGCAGTATTTCTTCTGGCTGTTAGACTTGCTTTGAAAGCTTACTGTGTTGCTTGCTGATCTCCACAAACATTAACAGACCTTTATCAAGCTTGCGTCAAAGATCTACCAGGGAGGTTTCTGAGCTGCATTACCTACCTTGCAGAGCACATATAGATACTTTATGACAAAATTTTAAGATAAGCAACGTGCATGGGGAATGAACATTCCCCATATGTGCATGGGGAATGAATATACCCAACATTTTCCTTAACTACCATGTAATAGAACTTAGGAGTTTTGTGATAATGTGTTGCTTGCCCAATGCTTATTAATTAGCAGCAACAGAATGTCAATATGTGCAGGGCAGAAGTATTTTTTCAGATGTCACCCTTCGGGTGTTGCCCATCCTATTTTCCATTAAAATTCATGTCAGTAATAATCAGTACAGGCTATCTAAAATAATGTTAATTTATGGTTTTATATAATCAGTGAAGGTCAGTCAATCCAAAAATATGATAGAGATGGGGGGTGTTAAATCTGCTGATGTTAACTGGAAATAGCCAATATGCTGCTTGCTGAAAGAACTAGATAAACTTAATTGAAGTTGTAGCCAGCAGTCCATTTGCAATTATGTTTGAGTCACAATCTCAAGGTCCTATCAACCAGTTCACAGAAAGAATAAATAAATAGAAATTGTAAACCTGCAATAAGATCATAAATTATGCTGCAGTGGTTCAGCATGTTTGAGAGGTTGCAGGTTAATGTTTCAAGTGTCAGCTCTCCATCAGGCTAACATTCTCCCCATACAACTGTTGACTGGCCTGCTGAGAATTTCCAGTGTTTTCTGCTTTCCAAGAGGAATATGCGAGTTAACTTTGCAGTGTATTTGTGAAGAGACACAAGGCAGCTGGCCTGAAATATCACATTTAAGAGATTTAATGCGCAACAATTTTTCCCTGTTATCCGATCCATTTAAGGCAAGATGAGACCAAATGAAAACAAACGCAGAGCTTTTCCATAATGGAGAATGATGACTGAACAAATGCAAAAAGGTTTTATATAGAGGGAGGGGCACAAGCAGAGATTATGGCCCCTCAGTAACCATCTAGAAATAAATGAGATCATGGCACACACTTTTGTTTGCTACATAACATTGTCAGTGCACATGCAGTAGTTGGCATTAACGAGGTGTATGCACGTGTTGGCTGTGTGACATTAAGGCCATGTGCGAGTGACCATCCAAAATTTGGCAAACTTAAATTCCTTTGCCCGTCTCTAAACGTAAGGAAATCGTTGACAATGTGCATTAACCAAAGTGATCTTGCCCTAGATACTGTTTTGTACAATTATCTGCAATTATAATTAATCCTGAATTCAAACTCGCTACTGAAGTTTTTTTATTTTATTTATTTCAATGTATCAAGTTCATTAAAAAAAGTTCAATACATGAGAGTTGGGTTTCTAACAACAGTGCTCGTACGAAATGAAATGAAATAAATAGACTGGTGGTTTGTATCTTGAAATAATTATAGACTTGGTCGATCCTATGTTCAGGTGGTACGTTGCAGTACATGTTTCCTCCTCCTCCCCTGGTCTTGCCATACATGTGCGTTTCCTAAATAAACACAGAAATCAAGCTGTGGGACTTCACAATGCACAAGGGCCCTATTCACAGACATTCAGTGGCTTGCAGCTAACATCTCTCCACAAATGTGATTTCACTGCAGAAATGTTAATTAAAGCTGAAGCGCTTTTCACAAGATATTTGTTGAAGAATCTGCTGGTCTGCAAAAATATTTAGACCGTTTGTAATAATAACTCTGATTTAAATTGTGTATTACTGGAAGCTATCCAGACTTCAGCAAAATGGTTGCTGCCTGCTTGAACAGGAAGCAAGCTGTCTTCACAATTTTATCTTGAGAATTGTCTTGACTGGTTACATGAAGGCACCTGACACCCCAACAACACATTGGGCAGACAAATCACATCGAATCCTACCCACCATTCTCATAAATTAGGAAGTTATGGGCACTCTGCCAAAATAATAGGAAAGAAGAAAGAAAGACATTTATATGGTGCATTTCCTGACCTCCGTATGTCCCAAAGCACCTAGCAGTCTATTAAACACCTTTTGAAGTGTAGTCACTCTTGCAATGTCGGAATAAGTAACTCCACAATCAGCAATTTGTCATTGATCTGATAATCTGTGTTATGGTGATGTTGACTGGGTGGCATGGTAGTGCAGAGGTAGAGTTGCTGCCTTACAGCGCCAGAGACCCGGGTTCAATCCTGACTACAGGTGCTGTCTATATGGAGTTTGTACATTCTCCCTGTGACCATGTGGGTTTTCTCCAGGTACTCCACTTTCCTCACACACTCCAAAGACCTACTGGTTTGTAAGTTAATTGGCTTTTATAAATTGTAAATTGTACCTAGTGTGCAGGATAGTGCTAGTGTACAGAGTCGGCGTGGACTTGGTGGGCCGAAGGGCCCGTTTCCACGCTATATCTCTGAAGTCTACAGACTGAGAGATAAATGTGACAATGACAAGGAGGCCCTAGTTTTTCTTCAAATGATGCATTGCTCTCCCAGTATTGCACAAGTAGGACTGTATGCTCAAAGTCAACTTGAAGCAATGCTGAAGGAGCCTTAAAGGAGTGACAACTAAATCAGCAGGGGTTTCTTGGGGTCAGCCCATGAAGGCCAGTGGGTTGTCTTCCTGGTGATATGGGTCAAGTTCTTACTGAAGTAGGGTCATGTAATGATCCCTCCATTAATAGACAGCATATGTTGGGTGGGTCAAAATCAAGTTTGAGTTGTGACCCCAGTGCTGTGAGGTAGTCAGGCAACAATATCTCTTAAGAATTACGTATAAATACATGGGTGAGGAAGCAGCAGGTAGACAGATCCCCTGGAACTATGTTCGAAAGCATTTATTAGTTACTTTATCGGAGAATGGAGAAATAATAGGGAGGTGAGGGGAAATGGGAACTGGGGAAAGCAGGTACCCAAGAGGGTATAAGGGAGAAAGGGTTTCAACCCTAAACGTCACCCATTCCTTCTCTCCAGAGATGCTGCCTGTCCCGCTGAGTTACTCCAGCTTTTCGTGTCTATCTAGGGTATAAGGGAGGGACAGAAATGGAAGGGTGCGAACAAAAGGGAAAGAATGAGACAAAGCATGAAAAAGGAGGAAGTGACTGAATGAGGTGGAAAGAAGAACTGGGGAAAGTGGGAGATAAATAAGAAGCACAAAGGGAGGCCATAAGAAAAGAGCAAAGGAAAGAGAAGGAAGTTAAAATGAAATGATGGACAAGATTCTGAACATAGCAACATCTGAACAATGCAACCTCTTGCCTCTAATGGTTAAATATAACAGGAAATCTAGCTACTCATTCCATGAATTGCAGGTATGTTTTCTCTGTGACTACTTTATATTTACAAATGTTAGTTTATTTTAGGAGATTGATGAAGGAAATTTATCTATTGGCTTTAATTTTACAACCCCGGAAGTAGAGAGTGGAAGATGTTTTACAGAATTGCACTTGTAGGAAAGGGCATTCGGTGACAATTCACAATTCTGCTGTCCTCCTTTCAAAAGAATCTCTGGTGCTCCACCCATAGGGATGGTGCCTCTGCATGCTGGAAGCAAATGACCCATTTTGAGCAGCCGTTTCGACCTCTGAAAACTATCAACACTGTTCTCATTCCAGAAAGTTGGACAGGGTCCAGTTCCTCGTAAAAGGCTCATAGTCAGTGCTCACAACATTGGCTAAAAACATCCATCAGGTGCACACGAACAGCTCCGGTGCATTACGGCAGAAATAAGAAGTGCTTCTGTATGTCCAGTCACATGGAGAGGCCGCATTGTTTTGTGGCAGCTCACTGGTACTTAAAAGTTTCAAAGGTCTTTTATTGTCACGTGTATAAAGTCTGAAGAAAGGTCTCGACCCGAAACATCACCCATTCCTTCTATCCAGAGATGCTGCCTGTCCTGCTGAGTTACTCCAGCATTTTGTGTATATCTTCAGTGTAAACTAGCATCTGCAGTTCCTTCCTACACATTTTTACTCACACGTTGGACAAAGCAAAACCCAACAATGCAGTTGACTCTTAACTCTTCCAATTCACTCAGTTCAAGGGATGTGTAATAAATGGTCATTGTCATCCATATCCTGTGAGTAAATAAATAAAACAGATAACCTTTTGTTTAGAATATACAAATACGAATATTCAATCTGTCAGAACTATTGACGGCACTGACATATTTTAGTTCCATTGAATTGCTCAGGCTCACTAACCAATTCGCAAAATAGGATTTATTCCTTGAACTAAATTGACAGACGCTGCTGAAATAAGAATAAAGTATACAGAAAGGGGTCATGCTGAAAATTAGAGCGTGGTAAGTAGAAGGTCCATGTGCAGAGTGGGCTGAATCATGGCTAACCATGAAAACTTGAGGGAGGGGCTGGATAGAATGGAAAGATATGTGTTTACGAAGCACCTTGCATAACTTGCAGATAGACACAAAATGCTGGAGTAACTCAGTGGGACAGGCAGCATCTCTGGAGAGAAGGAATGGGTGACGTTTCGGGTTGAGACCCTTCTTCAGACTGATTTCAAGAGAGAGCTGGATAGAGCTCTTAAGGATAGCGGAGTGAGGGGGTATGGGGAGAAGGCAGGAACGGGGTACTGATTGAGAGTGATCAGCCATGATCGCATTGAATGGCGGTGCTGGCTCGAAGGGCTGAATGGCCTACTCCTGCACCTATTGTCTATTGTTTATTGATGCCGCCGACTTTCATAACTTGCACTTGCCTTTCAGAATATTCACAAATATTTACAAATGCTTTACATACAATGGAGTGCTCTGGAAAGTGATCACTGTTACAATGCAGGAAATATGTGACGTTACTTTGTACACAACCAGCTCCCACTAACAGTACTAGGCCAGTGTATGGCGAATTGGGTTTTTTAGGAAATAATGTTTGAGGGAGTGATATCAGTCATCTGGTTCATTCATATATCCATCAGGTAACGATTTGTGCTACTCATACCCAATCAGGCCTCTTTGTGATTCCAGAACCATGTAGTTGATTCTTAACCACGTCTTCAGTTCAGGGGTATTTAGGGGTGGATGATAAACAGGATGTGCCAGCAATGTGCACTTCCTGCAGAAGAAACAAGGAGAAAAGTTACCAGAGAAAACTCTGCTGTTCTTCAAAATAGAGTCCTTGTTATAACATTTCTTCCTAAAATGAACAATCTTCAAGCAGTGCTCCTCTTAGTACAGGCTTTGATTGGTTTGGTTTGGGTTTGGTTTTGTTTAGTGTTTGGTTTGGTTTGGTTTAGTTTAATGTTTGTTTGATTTAGTTTAGTGTTTGGTTTGGCTTAGTTTAGTGTTTGGTTTAGTTTAGTGTTTGGTTTGGTTGAGAGATACAGCATGGAAACAGGTGCTTCGTCCCACTGACTTTATCCACCAGGACCTCCATTTCCTAGAATGGGAATTTAAACCCAATTGTTACCATTTGTCAGAAAGTGGGGGCAGGGGAGCTCCATTCTGGACCTGTGTTATTGCCTTTTTGAATTAATGATTAAGCCGTTCGGACACTACCCCAAATAATGTTCGGACACTACCCCAAACCACAGGAAGTCATAAATAGGCTTGCAAAGTGCCATTCAATATAGAAAAGTATGCAGTGAATTGGAAAAAAGAAAGAATAGAAAGGAGATATATCAGGAAGAAAATGGAAGCCACTGATGTATTGGAAATAAACTAAATAGGTAGAGCAGCAAATAGAATTTGAAATAATAAAACTAGCAACACAAGGTAAGAGAATGCAAATAAACCACTGGAATTAATTTACAGTTGATTTGAATACAAATGTAGAAAGGTAAAATTAAATTATTTTCTTCCTTGGTTAGAACATATTTTGTGTAGTTCTGCTTTCTAGGCAACTGGAAAGGATATTGAAACCTTGGAGAGAGTGAAAGATCTGCAAAGATGTTACAACATTTAAGAGGATTGAACTAGCAAGAAAGTTTTATCAAGAAGAGACTATTTTCCCTCAAAAAAGGTGAACTGAGGTCTTAAACATTATAAATGGGCTTGATAGGATAAATGTGCAGAAACTATTTCCACTAAGGGTTGAATCCAAGATCAAGGGGCCATAAATAAAAGATAGTTGTCATCAGAAGTTCCTCAATTTAAAGATGATCTTTACCACAGATTTACTTATGACTCGGGAGACTGATCTTGGAACGGCAAACCCAGCTGCAGAAGGTCTAGACGTTTCCTCACTGGTCATCTGCTTGCTAGCAGAAGGGATTTCCCCCTTCCCTTCCTGTCTTTTCAGCAAGTATTGAGTGCTGTTCCTTGAGGTTGGCCACTGACTGAAGGAGGATGAACTTTTGCTCGTATTCTCTCAGCCTTTCGTGCCAACATCTCTACTTGAAATATGCTTTCAGCAGATCTTTGTGGCATTGATGTTTTCAAGAGAGAGTTAGATTTAGCTCTAAGGACTAACGGGATCAAGGGATATGGGGAGAAAGCAAGAACGGGGTACTGATTTTGGGTGATCAGCCATGATGATATTGATTTGGCTCGAAGGGCCGAATGGCCTACTCCTGCACCTATTTTCTATGTTTCTATTTCTTCTGACCACCATGGGTTCTCTGACCATGAAAAATCTGAGTGTACAAGGCTTGTTGAGGAGACAGAATTCTGGCCTGCACACCGGATATCCGGTTCAGCAGAGTTGATAAATGAAGATCATTGCCTCAGTGCTTGTGCGACAGTGACTTCAAAATCTTCCTGGTAGATGTCTAGGATCATAACACATTGTTAGTGTTACCTTTCTAGTCCCTTGAGGAGCTATCATTGGGTCATTTAGGTTTACATGAAAAGCTATCCACCACAAGATAAAATTAAAAGATTAAGGTAAGTTTCTTCACAATTTGCGATTTGTAATAGAAAAAATCACATGTGGTTAAAGTGCACATTGTCAGATTTTAATAAAGGCCATTTTTATACATTTTGGTTTCACCATGTAGAAATTACAGCAGTGTTTATACATAGTCCCTCCATTTCAGGGTACCATAATGTTTGGTACACAGCAATGTCATGTAAATCAAAGTAGTCATGTTTAGTATTTTGTTGCATATCCTTTGCATGCAAATGACTGCTTGAACTCTGTGATTCATGGACATCACCGGTTGCTGGGTGTCTTCTCTGGTGATGCTCTGCCAGACCTTTATTGCAGCCATCTTTAGCTTATGCTTGTTTTGAGGGCTAGTCCCCTTCAGTTTTCTCTTCAGCATATAAAAGGCATGCTCAATTGGGTCCAGATCGGGTGATTGACTTGGCCACTCAAGAATGGACCATTTTTTAGCTTTGAAAAACTCCTTTGGTGCTTTAGCAGTATGTTTGGGATCATTGTCTTGCTGTAGAATGAACCGCCAGCCAATGAGTTTTGAGGCATTTGTTTGAACTTGAGTAGATAGGATGCATCTATACACTTCAGAATTCATTATGCTACTACCATCAGCAGTTGTATCATCAATGAAGATAAGTGAGTCAGTACCTTCAGCAGCCATACATGCCCAGGTCATAACACCCCCACCACCGTGTTTCACAGATGAGGTGATATGCTTTGGATCTTGGGCAGTTCCTTCTCTCCTCCATACTTTGCTCTTGCCATCACTGATATGTTAATCTTCATCTCATCTGTCCACAAGACCTTTTTCCAGAACTATGGTTGCTCTTTTAAGTACTACTTGGCAAACTGTAACCGGGTCATCCTATTTTTGCAGTTAACCAGTGGTTTGCATCTTGCAGTGTAGCCTCTGTATTTCTGTTCATTAAGTCTTCTGCAGACAGTGGTCATTGACAAATCCACACCTGACTCCTGAAGAGTGTTTCTGATCTATCGGATAGGCGTTTGGGGGTTTTTCTTTATTATAGAGAGAATTCTTCTGACATCAGCTGTGGAGGTCTTCCTTGGCCTGCGAGTCCCTTTGAGATTAGTACTCAACAGTGCTCTCTTCTTAATGATGTTCCAAACAGTTGATTTTGGTAAGCCTAAGGTTTGGCTGATGTCTCTAACAGTTTTATTCTTGTTTCTCAGTCTCATAATGGCTTCTTTGACTTTCATTGACCACAACTTTGGTCCTCATGTTGATAAACAGCAATAAAAGTTTCCAAAGGTGATGGAAAGACTGGAGGAAAGACTAGGTGCTGAAAGCTCTCTTATACCTGCATTAAGGAGGCATTTAAACACACATGAGCAATTACAAACACCTGTGAAGCCATGTGTCCCAAACATTATGGTGCCCTGAAATGGGACTATGTATAAACACAGCTGTAATTTCTACATGGTGAAACCAAAATGTATAAAAATACCCTTTAATAAAATCTGACAATGTGCACTTTAACCACATGTGATTTTTTCTATTACAAATCTCAAATTGTAGAGTACAGAGGCAAATAAATAAATGATGTGTCTTTGTCCCAAACATTATGGAGGGCACTGTAAATTCCACATATTTCAATATTTTTCTGAATTCACTATGTGATGTGGGTATCACTGTCAAGACCAGCATTTATCCACCGTCGTTTTTGCTCAATACTGGTAAGCCATTTCCTCATCTTGCTGCAGTCTTAATGGGGGAAACAATCCCACGATGATTTGGTACACTTATTTGGCACTTCTTCTATCCTCCTCATTGAAACTGCATGGGTCTCCTGATGATAATTGCAGATTGTGCTTCTGCTGATGATGATCCATGGCTCTTCCAGGGTTCGCAGCCCCAGGCTGCTAAATATGTTCTGAATCTATTTAATTTGACACAGCGACACTTTAAACAAAGGGGAATGTGCTCAGTGCATGAAGGACTGAACCACAATGTGCACAGTGATCACCTCTACAAATACTGTCATGGACAGATCCATCTGAAAAAAGAGTGATTGATGAATACAAACACTTGTGACTGTTTGTTGATTCACTCACCACCATTGGCAAGGCCAGGCTGACAACATTTTCCTGCCAGACCTAGCCAGCTCAAGGGAGGTGCTACCAAGCCGATGTTAGTGATGCATAGTCTCTATTCAGAGTACATTTCATGTCCCTGTATCTTCAGAGCATGGAGGAGTACTGATTCTCTATTTTCATGCATTTTTTATCAACTGAGGGATGTGGTGCTCAGTGATCTTCCTTGCCTGTGTGAAATTTTTACCTCGACACTTCATGAGGCTTGTGTGTTAATGTTGGAAACTCGCAAGGCTTCCCCTCCTGACTGTACACCACTGTGTCACCTGATGGCGGAATGATCACCGAGGAGCCTAGAATAATGGCCCCGAGTGTGACTCGAATAACGTGAAGGGCAGCTCTCCCAGTTTAAGGACAACTGGGGCGGCAGTTTCAGGGGCAGCACAGTGGCACAATGGTGGAGTTGCTGCCACACTGCGCCGGGGACCCGGGTTCGATCCTGAGTACGGATGCTGTCTGTACGGAGTTTGTACGTTCTCCCTGTGAGAGCGTGGGTTTTCTCCGGGTGTTCCAGTTTCCTCCCACATTCCAGATTTGTAGGTTAATTGGTTTCTGTAAATTGTCCCAAGTAGGTTTGATAGGCCAGTGATTGCTGGTTGGCCTGGACTCGGTAGGCTGAAGTGCCCGTTTCTACACTGTATCTCTAAAGTCTATAGTCTAAAGTAAACCATATATTTAATGTAATTGGACTGATTATGTCTTTGCTATTGCAAAATCAGACACAGAGGTTAAAGCTGGGTAATCTACCCAGTATTATTCTTATGAGTAGCAGTTTTGGCCAATTAATTTGCTATCTCTGCTTTTTCAGAAGTCATGGCCATGGATTTTAAGTCGTATATTGGGTAAAGATAGCAAATTTTCTGTCTGATGGGTCTTTAGTGAACTAAATGGACGTCTAAGACAATCCATTATTTCTTCCACATCATTTGGGGAACAAGAGAAATAGGAGTAAGACATTCATCTCCTTGTGGCTACTCTTTCATGCCATATGATCATGGCTGATCATTTTTAACTCAGTGCTCCCTTGTTGCACTAAACCCATATGCCTTGATATATAGGCATTATCAATTACAGTTATTCTTTTATAATTGCACATTATGTACAGAACTGCTCATGATGCCACTTGAATTTACGTTGATTGATCAAAAATACAGGGCTTTGGATTACAGTCCAGGAAATTCATTACTCCAAATTCATTACAGGCCTTTGAATATCAAAGGCAGCTGGAAAATAGTGGAACAGTCTTCAAGATAGCAGCTGGAACTCAATATCATGAGGCGCATAAACTTTAGCTAATATTTTTTTATAAGAATGGTACACTTGGTGGAAGTTGTCATTTCAGTGGAAGAGCTGATGAATTCTCACATACCTATTCCTCGCAGATTAAGACAGAACCATGAGTTGATAAAACCGTAGCAAAGCTATACTGATAAAACTGTTGATGCTGTCAGTCCCAGTGTCAGAGCAACCATAGTACAAAAGCCAAATATCACAAAGTTGGATAGTTGAAATGAAACAGAAAATGCTGGAAATACGGGAGCCATGAAGTGACGATGCAGCTCTTTAAGGCTTTGGTTCAGCCACATTTGGAGTGTGTGCATTTCCAGTCACCACGTCACAGAAAGGATTTGCAAGCTTTGGAGAGGGTGCAGAAGAGATCTACCAGAATGCTGCCTGGATTATTGGAATAACAGCAACAAGGAGAGGCTGGGAAACCTGGATTATTTTCTCTAGAACGGCAGAGGTTGAGGGGAGGCCTGAGGGAAGAATATAAAGTTATGAGAGGCATAGATAAAGTAGACAGTCAGATATTTTCCACAGGGTAGAAATGCGTAAGAGTAGAGGGTATTGCTTCAAAGTTTAAAAAGTTCAAAAGAGGTATGCAGGGCTAGATTTTTTCACAAAGCATGGGGAGTGCCTGGAACGCATTGCCAGGGGTGACAGTGAAGGCAGATACAAGAGAGGTATTTAAGAGGCTTTTAGATAAGCACATGGATATGCAGGGGATGGTGGGATATGGATCATTTGCAAGCAGATGAGATTAGTTTATCTCGGCATTATGTTCGGCACAGACATTGTGGGTCAAAGGGACTGTTCCTATGCTGTTCGCTTTTCTGTTCTATGATTCTTTTCAGCAGGTCAGGTAGCTTCTAAGGGTAAAGAGACTGAATTAGCACTTTTGCTCGATGAATTTTCCTCAAAACCCAATTCTCTTGGTGTCGCCTCACTTTCGGGGAACTACCTACAGGCCAGATCGAGGCAATGAATCGACATGCGCAATCCAGTGGTTACATACTCACGAGGCCCAGGCCACGGTTATGATGAGGTTGCGGGCTGGATGTAGACAAGCGTCATGATTGTGACATCCATTTCATACTAGAATAACAGCTCCATGCCTCCTTTCCTTAATGTTGTCAATTTTTATTACTTATTTTGCTCACTACTTACAAATTTCTTGGATTTGATACCTCTTCTTCGCATTCAAAAACAGTTGTTGCTTTAACATCATGAATTTCTTCTTTATTTTATTGATTACAGAATAATTAGGGCATAGCTTTGAGGTGAGAGGAGCAAAGTTCAAAGGAGATGTGCGGGGCAAGTTTTTACACAGAGGGTGGTGAGTACCTGGGACATGCTGCTGGGTGTAGTGTTTGAGGCGGAAATTATAGTGACATTTAAGAAACGTTTGGATAGACATATGGATGTAAAAGGAATGGAGGGATATGAATTATGTGCAGGCAGATAAGAGTTGGCCTTGGCATCATGTTTGGTACAGCCTGTTCGGTACAGCCTGTTCTTGTGTTGCACTGTTCTATGTTCTATATGTTCTATTAATATTTTTCGACTCATCTTTATCATCATCTTCAATACGTCCCACCCCCCCCCTCCCTCCCCCCCTCCCTCCCCCCCTCCCTCCCCACACCTCACTTCAGTTCCCACTTCACCTCCAAGTCATGTTGAAATTGATGCTGCAGTTTTTTTCCTCATTGCAATTTGCTTTATATTTTGCAAAAACCTGTTGGGTTTTGAAAGCAAGCAAAGCCTCTTTGAAGGAAAGAGGGTCATATGGCGAGTCCGAAAACTTGTTGGTTGTAGAAGAAGTTTATTGCAGCCGCAATATTCGAATACAAAGTTAAACAACAAGGTAAAGGACAACCATCAAAAACTTACTGTCTTCTTCGAAGACTTCGCCGAACTGAACATTTCGGGCGCCAAAAGCGCACATGACAACGCTGGCCAATCAGCGATGTCGCTCTCTGGACCAATCCCTACGGTCGCGCTCACACGTGACCTTGCTGGCCAATCTGAGGGTTCGACGACCCGGACCATTCTCTATGGTCGCTACATGACCCCCCCCCAGAACCCGAGGTACGGAACCTAGCAGGGAGCCGGATTTCGCGACCATAACGAGTACGGAGAGGGGCAGCCTGAACCACAGGAGCCGGGGGTTCCGGACTTGGAGGAACTGCCGGAACGGGGGGTCCTGGAGGAACTGCCGGAACGGGGGGTCCTGGACTGAGCGGAACTGACGGAGGTCGGCCTCTCCTAGGGGTTTGGCCGACCAGGACTGGTTGATCCGGATCCAAGTGTGCAGGTTTGAGCCAGGACACCGAGACGAGCTCACTTCTGCCGCACATGTCTAAGGTGAAGGTAGCCGTTCCCTTACGCAAAACCCGGAACGGCCCTTGATAGACCCTCTGCAACGGGGCACGATGGGAATCTTTTCGCAGAAACACAAACTCACAGTCCTTCAGGGAAGGCGGTTCATGTATCATGGGACACCCATGACGTGAAGTCGGAACTGGAGCCAGGGAACCCACCCATGCCCGGAGAGATGCTAAGACTGATGGGACTGGAGGCAGCTGGTCTGAGGGGTCCGGAAACAAATCTCCGGGTACTCGAAGTGTCGAGCCATATACTAGCTCCGCGAGCAGTCCGGATGCCCAGAAGAACCCAGGGGAGTTGGTCTACCCAGTCCGGGCCTTCAAGCCTTGCACTGAGGGATGCCTTAAGTTGACGGTGGAACCTTTCTACAAGTCCATTTGCCTGGGGGTGATATGCAGTACTGGGTTGTAACTTGGAACCGTACAGTTCTGCGAGCGCGGCCCAGAGGGACGAAGTGAACTGCGGCCCCCTGTCAGTGGTAATAACTGCCGGGATCCCGAAACGAGCTACCCAATGGAGGGCCAAAGTCCTGGCACAGGAGGCTGACGAAATATCAGACAATGGAAAAGCCTCTGGCCACCGGGTGAACCGATCCACCACCGTGAGGAGGTGGGTGTAGCCCCGGGAGGAAGGCAAGGGCCCGACCAAATCCACGTGGATGTGGAAAAAACGAACTGCTGGGACCTCGAACTCCTGTACGGGGGGCTGGACATGGCGCTGGACTTTAGCGGTCTGACAGGGAACGCAGGAACGCGCCCAACCCGCTACCTGTTTCCGTAGGCCATGCCAGACAAACCGAGCTGCTACTAAAGCAGAGGTGGAGCGGATGGACGGGTGCGCCAGCCCATGAATGGCATCAAAAACCCGGCGCTGAAGGGAGGGCGGTACTACCGGCCTGGGACGGGGAAGGGAAACATCACACCAGACTTTTGTGCCTTCCGACCCGCAGGCTACCTGAGCCAACTTCAATCCCGAAGTGGTGGACTGGTATGCCGAGGCGGTATCCGCTAGAAGCTGTGCCTCCGCAAGCTCCTGGGGATCCACCTCGCAGTCCACCGCCGAAATAGGGGAAAAAGGAGGTCTAGACAGGGCGTCAGCAACGGCATTAAGCTTACCCGCGACATGACGGACATCGGTGGTAAATTCGGAGATAGCAGTCAGGTGCCGCTGCTGGCGGGCCGACCATGGGTCAGACAATTTGAAAAATGCAAATGTTAATGGTTTGTGGTCCGTAAAGGCCACAAATGGGCGGCCCTCAAGGAAATACCTGAAATGACGAACAGCTAAATAGAGGGCCAGAAGTTCTCGGTCAAATGCGCTATACTTCAGCTCAGCCGAATTTAGTTGCCGGCTGAAAAACGCCAAGGGCTGCCAACGGCCACCGACCTGCTGCTCCAAGACCCCGCCCACCGCCACGTCAGAGGCGTCAACCGTCAGGGCCGTGGGGGCGGAGGGGCTCGGGTGGACCAACATGGTGGCGTCTGCTAATGCTGCCTTAGCTGCTGTAAAAGCCGACTCTGCGGCCGGGGACCATATCAACTCTACCGGTTTTCCCGCAAGGCACTGGAAGAGCGGGCGCATGACCCGCGCAGCTGCCGGAACGAACCTATGGTAGAAGTTAACCATGCCTACGAACTCCTGTAGTCCTTTTACTGTGGTGGGCCTGGGAAATGCCCGGATAGCCTCCACCTTCTCGGGCAAAGGGGAGGCGCCGGCAGGGGTAATTCTGTGCCCTAAAAAATCAAGAGAAGGGAGGCCGAATTGACACTTGGAGGGTTGGATAATGAGCCCGTGGTCTTGGAGCCGCTGGAACACAGTCCGCAAGTGGACCTGGTGTTCCTGGACTGAGGGGCTGGCGACCAGGATGTCGTCTAAATAAATAAACAAAAAGGGTAAACCCCGACCCACACGGTCCATCAGTCGTTGGAAAGCCTGTGCCGCGTTCTTTAAACCGAAAGGCATACGCAACCATTCAAACAACCCGAACGGAGTAATCGTGGCAGTTTTCTGTATGTCCTCCGGACGCACCGGAATCTGGTGGTATCCTCGCACCAAATCGATTTTGGAGAACACCACCGCTCCTTCCAGCCCAGACGAAAAGTCCTGTAGGTGCGGTATGGGGTAGCGATCAGCCGTGGTGACAGCATTGAGACGCCGATAATCGCCACATGGTCTCCACCCCCCAGATGCCTTGGAGACCATATGCAACGGCGAGGCCCACGGGCTGTCGGACTGACGGACAATGCCCATTTCCTCCATCTTCCTAAATTCCGCCCGTGCCACCACCAGTTTGTCTGGCGGTAGTCTCCTGGCCCGAGCGAAAACGGGAGGGCCCTCGGTGCGGATGTGGTGGACCACGCCGTGCTTGGCCGAAGGCGTGTCAAACCGTTGGATGAGCAGCTCTGGAAACTCCGCCAGGATCTCAGCATACGAGTCAGGGGCCGCGACGACGGCCTGGACAGTAGGGCTGGGCGGGGAGGCGATTGTCGGAGCGACGGGCTCCTCGCTGGCGGAGGGTCGGAGGTCGTTACCGCGGACATCAGGGACCAGTGAAAAAGCCCAGAGAAAATCTGCGCCTAGGATCGCTTGTCTGACGTCTGCTATGATGAATGGCCATTCGTACGTGCGGAGGCCTAACACAAGGGACATCTTCCGTATACCGAAAGTGCGAATGGGGCTGCCATTAACCGCGATGAGGGTGGGACCTGTCTTACCCGTTCTGGTTTCGAGGTCGGTCGGCGGCACTATACTGACGATGGCTCCCGTGTCTACCAAAAATTCTGTGTCCGTGAATCGATCGTGGACGTAGAGGCGTCGGTTCTGGCCAATCGCAACTGCCCCTATGTACGATCGGCCGAGGCATTTCCCGCGAAGGTACAAGGTGAGCGGCAGTTGCGGGATTCTCTACCCCATCGTAGGTGATAATAGCACCAGCCGCGCTTGTGCGGATCTTTTTGGCGGGCTTTCGGAGAACTGGCGGGAGACGCGGCGCCATCTTGATGTCGCTGTGGCGTGGTCACTGATGTCGAGACCTTGTTGATCGAACCGCTTGCCTTGTTTTTAGCCGCTATGAGCGCGTCCGCTTTCGCTGCATATGCTTCGGGGTCCTTAAAAGAACAATCCGTGAGCAGCAGTCGGACATCCTCAGGAAGCTTCTCTCGGAATGCCTGTTCGAACATTAGGCAATTCGTATGCTCACCGGCTAGCATCATCATCTCGGCCATGAGAACGGACGGCCATCGATCTCCGAGGTCCGGTAGGTGCAGAAGTCTTTCAGCGCAATCATGCCTATTAAACCCGAAGGTTCGCAGTAACAATTTCTTCATTGGGCGGCACGGTAGCGCAGCGGTAGAGTTGCTGCTTTACAGCGAATGCAGCGCCGGAGACTCAGGTTCGATCCTGACTACGGGTGCTGTACTTTAAGGAGTTTGTACGTTCTCCCCGTGACCTGCGTGGGTTTTCTCCGAGATCTTCGGTTTCCTCCCACACTCCAAAGACGTACAGGTATGTAGGTTAATTGGCTGGGTAAATGTAAAAATTGGCCCTAGTGGGTGTAGGATAGTGTTAATGTACGGGGATCGCTGGGCGGCACGGACTTGGAGGGCCGAAAAGGCCTGTTTCCGGCTGTATATATATGATATGATATGATTGCCTCGTACTTGCTTTCCGCAGGCTGATTAACGATGAACCGCATCACGCGCGTGGTCGTCTCCGGTGATAGAGCGCTGACGAGGTAGTAATACTTCGTCGAGTCGGCCGATATGTTCTTTATATGAAATTGGGCTTCGGTGTGGACAAACCAAGATTGCGGTGAATGTGTCCAAAACAACGGAAGGTGAACGCTTACCGTGCTTAACTCCGGTGTGCCAGGCGCAGCAATCAACAACGGGGCGTCGTGTTCCTGCATAGTCGGTGATCGTCTAGATCACGTCGGGGTCACCAATATGGCGAGTCCGAAAACTTGTTGGTTGTAGAAGAAGTTTATTGCAGCCGCAATATTCGAATACAAAGTTAAACAACAAGGTAAAGGACAACCATCAAAAACTTACTGTCTTCTTCGAAGACTTCGCCGAACTGAACATTTCGGGCGCCAAAAGCGCACATGACAACGCTGGCCAATCAGCGATGTCGCTCTCTGGACCAATCCCTACGGTCGCGCTCACACGTGACCTTGCTGGCCAATCTGAGGGTTCGACGACCCGGACCATTCTCTATGGTCACTACAGTCACACTGATTGGTGAAGTTAATGTAAATTGGCCCTTCTGCAGGTGGATTGCAGGAAAATCAAGGAGAGGTTGATGGACATGTGAGAGAGGAAACAGATTACAAGGAAATAATTGGGGTAATGGGGCTGAAGGGAATGCTGAGAGAGCCAGCAGAGACTCAAGAGGCTGAATGACCTCCTCCTGTTGTAGGAGTATATGAGAAATATAGGAATTGCAAGGTCATAGCTGAGAGTTGTCTGCTTCCCAGCAGCTTTTTCTGATACAATGAATGAGTGTGAGTGATTAGGAGTAGGGTGTTTAACAGTAAAGAAAGGCGAGGAAAGGTATAGGTTTTGGTAGTTCAAAGAACAAATAGCAATTTGGGAAGGAGAGTGATTCCGGGAAGTTAAGCAGGTGTATTGGAAGTGAGTAACACGGAAAGTGCATGGGCAGGGTATTGTCTTCAAATATTTGGTAACTAAATTTCCCACTACAAAACATCACTTCCCACCCAAAGGAAAGGACAATTGAAAGAATAGAAACATAGAAACATAGAAAATAGGTGCAGGAGTAGGCCATTCGGCCCTTCGAGCCTGCACCGCCATTCAATATGATCATGGCTGATCATTCAGCTCAGTAGCCTGTACCTGCCTTCTCTCCATACCCCCTGATCCCTTTAGCAAAAAGGGCCACATCTAACTCCCTCTTAAATATAGCCAATGCACTGGCCTCAACTACCTTCTGTGGCAGAGAATTCCACAGACTCACCACTCTCTGTGTGAAGAAATGTTTTCTCATCTCGGTCCTAAAAGACTTCCCCCTTATCCTTAAGCTGTGACTCCTGGTTCTGGACTCCCCCAACATCGGGAACAATTTTCCCGCATCTAGCCTCTCCAACCCCTTAAGAATTTTATATGTTTCTATAAGATCCCCCCTCAGTCTTCTAAATTCCAGCGAGTACAAGCCCAGTCTATCTAGTGTACAAGCCCAGTCTATCTAGTGTACAAGCCCAGTCTATCTATCAATGAGAAGATAAAGAGACAAGCAAGGAGAACACAGAAGCAAAGCACAGAGCGAGCAAGTTTACAACAAGAGCCAGATTGGTATACTTCATTTTAAAAAGGATCCTTGTTTTCAAATCCCGCCATGTCTTTGTGCCCTTCTCTTTATATCTCCGCCATGCTTAAAATGATCCAAAATTGTTGTATTCGCTTTGTGCATAACTTGGCTCCATCTTGGCAAGGAAAGCTTTCCGTGCCAATTGCCCAAGCTCCGAATTCTTCCTCACTGTCTTCACTTCCTGGCTTTGTATGGAGTGGTGACAAGTTTTGATTGATGAGACTCCAGTGAAATATCTTGGGATGTTTTCTCCTGTGAAAGACATTATAAAAATGGAACAGCTTGTCGATTATGCACTAATTCAGCAACGTGAAGGATGAACTTCACCATCACCAGAGTAGCAACAACAAGGAGCTGGAGCAGAAAGAGGGGGAGAATTGGTATTAGTATGTCTACTGAGGTACAATGAAAAACTGCATGCTATTCAGTCAAATCAAACTATACATGAGTATAAAAGCCACACACAAGTACCACAGGTCGAGCAAAGAGAAAATACCAGAATGCGGAATATAGTGTTCCAGCGATATGATGTTGCAGGTACAAAGAAACCTGTGCAAATAAAAAGAGTGCAAGGGGTGCAATAAGGTAGGTTGGATGACCACGTCTCCACCCTTAACTTAGAAGAGGACCATTCAGTTTTTTTGATAACTACAGGGAAGAAGCTGACCTGAATTTGGTCGAACGTGCTTTCAAGCTTTTGAATGTGGAACGAAAAACAGGAAGAAGAAATAAAAACGTAACAGCCCCCCCATACCTCAACATCTCCAGAGCTCCTCGACAAGCAACCTCCATGTAAATCACCTTTCCATTCCCCCAAAACACTTGCCCTTCTCTCCAGGGCAAACGTTTGTGGGGAATGGAACGGTGGCCTTGGTGCTCCAATCAATTATCTCCCCTTCGCCGATGGATTGGGAGGTGAAGGGCTTAAAATGAGGATACCTCAAATTGCAGTAAAGCGTCTCTGCATCTCAGGCATTTGGCTGCAGACTGCAGTATCCCGGTGGAAGCTGGACCAGCATGTGTGACCCAAGCAAGTGTGCAATGCAGAGTGCATGGAGCAAAGATGGAGCAGAGCGACCAAAGCACTGCTAGCTTCCCCTATGACCCTGTCCTTGACTTCCCTGAGAGTCAAGAGTCAATAGTGCTTTATTGTCATGTGTCCCAGATAGAACAATTATTTTTTTACTGGCAGCAGCACAAAGACTATATGTAAACATAGTACACTAAATAATATAATAAACGAGAGAGAGAAAAAAAGTTCACTGTGTGTATATATGTGTATATATATATATATATATATATATATATATATATATATATACACACATACTCATAAATACTTTACCACCTACGATAGCTGGATGCTTATTTTCAAGTGGGCATCTTCCTCCTCTAATACAAGCTTACTACCTTGAATAGTGTTCAATGGTTCAATGATTCCTTTATTATCATGTGTACCAATTTATAGTGAGGTTCTTTTTTTGCATCCTGATCAGTAAGATTATTGCCATTCATATGTACAATCCCCGGTTCAACACCTAATGCATAGATAAAGCCCACTGAATCTACATGCAATAGTCACCCAGTATTTGACCTTCATTTAGATGGAGGAAAGCTCAAAGGCAAGAGTGTTACCTCAAGGCAAGAGTGTACACAAGAGTGTAATTGAAGTACGCCACTTCCTGAACCAAGCAGAAACACCCAGTGTCCCACCATGCTCCTGCAATCCACATCAGTCCTACTTGTAAAATATTGCTGAGAACACAATATGTAAGTGGGCATGCTTAAATTGCAATCTACAAATGGACCACAGATGGGAGATTTTAAGGAAAAACAGCCCTTTGTAACAATTTCCATTTCACAGACAGAACTGGCAATAACATTGAGATCATGGCTGCATACATGTGGATTTGGCTACAGTGTAAAATGGCATTGATGACAATTAATTTTGCCAAGGAATCTTACTATCCCAGGGTAAGCAGCTGACAGTCTAAATATAACTAATTCCTGATAGCCACTGAGGATTTCTCTCCCTGCTAATTGGCCATGAAAATTTAAGTCTGCTTGCAGTTGTCTTTTAGATTGAGAGATGCGGAATTTAAGTAATCTGGTCATTTTAGGAAAGCAGTTGAAAGTCAGGACTGCAAAATAAATAAGTTGTTAATTCTTCATTTTGTGCCAAGCTCTTTGTATGATGCTTGCTCCAATTAGTTGCAGCCAAAAGGAAGACCGTGCTTTCATTGCCAATCAATACAATTAATGAAAGGCAGCACCTCCTACATCTTGTTCCCCAGCTTGATCATATCATCACTTAGTTTTCTCTCTTCTCTTAAGAAGAGCCCCAATTATAGTTGACTCGATTCATAAGTAAATCCTTTCATCTTCGATGGACGTTGATTTTAGACCTGCACTGTAATCTTTAACTGATGTTGCAGGAAATGACTGATAATCACATACAAATTCAAACTCAGGATCATTATAAAGTTCTGAAATACAGAAATGTCAAATTAAAAAGTAGAAACATGATAACGACAGTACTGGAAAATATTTTAATTTAGGTACTACCACCCTCCCCTCCTGTTCCCCCCCCCCCCCCCCCCCACCCCCCACCTCCACTAAAAATTGGTTAACCAGTCCCACAGTTTGCGATGACGTATCTCACGGGGGATCACACTATCGCTAGCCGACAATTGGCCTATCAAGGAATGACTCTGTCTGGAGTCATTTGTTGCCGGCGCTGATTTGTCCTGGTCTTTCCTTGCTTCCAATACCCCCCCCCCAACACACACACATAATCGGTCTGAATAAGGGCCCCGACCCAAAACGTCATCTATCAATTTTCTCCAGAGATGATGCCAGACCCGCTGAGTTACTCCAGCATTTTGTGTCTATCACTGGAAAAGACTGTTTTGTCCATTCTGCTCACATGGTAATCGTTCTTCCATTGGACCTAGCATTAGTGTTGGTCTTAATTTATCACCCTTTCCTCTTAATCATATTTTTTTCCTTTTAAAATTTTACCCAAATATCTTTTCAATTACAATATAGGCTTGGCAATTTTCATTCTGCAATTTTCCTTCTCATTCTGATATGCTTCCGTCAGTATTTACACCCTCAAAGTCTCATTTGCTCGCATATTTCACATGACATAGGAGGTCATTCAGCCCATCAAACCTATGCCAGCTCTCAAAGCAATCCCATCATTCGCATTCCCCCACCTGATTCTGTACAGTCCATACTCTTTCCTGTCACCCACTTACATTAGAGATAACTTACAGAGCCAATTGACCTACCAACCAATCTTGGGAACATGGGAGGGAACTGAAACATCTTGGGGAAGCCATGAAGTCACAGCAAAAACATGCAAACTCCACACAAACAGCACCAGGGATCAGGATGAAACTCAGGTCATCAGAACTGTGAGACAGCAGTGCATCACCATACCACCTCATAATTATTCAATTGAAGTGAAAAAATCCCATGTTTTCCAGCTTATTTTATAACTTCTTAATTGATATCATTTTATGATCCTTTCAACCGAATGTAAATCCTTCCCATTGCAGATCTCTTTGTAATATTGCTACAGTGGGATTACCGATTTATCGAGTATAAATTCTGCTCTAGTTCTTGCCTCTGGCATCAGCCAGGGATAACCAGCACTTTTTCTCCCACCATTTTGCAGGCAGATCTGGAGCAGACAGTAAGCTTGCTGGAGAGTGGTGTTGGCACATTTATGTTCACCTCACAAGCCCTCCCCAACCACCCCATCACAGTCACATCGGAAAAGGAAACCAAGCAGAATGCAAAACAAAATGTTGAGTTGGCATCGTCCATTTTGCAGGACCCTGCAAGATATATTCATCCTGCCTGGCTTCGATGTAACAGGGAGACACTAAGTGCTGGATTGACTCACCGGGTCATCTCTGGAGAACGGACGTTTTGGGGCAGGACCCTTCTTCAGACCAATTGAAGGGATGGGGGGGGGTGGAAGGAAGCTGGAAGAGAGGAGAGGCAGGACAAAGCCTGGCAGGGAATCGGTTGATACAGTTGAGGAGGGTTTTTTGATAGACAATAGACACAAAAAGGCCAGACACAAAAAGACGGCAGGTGTGAGACAAAAGGATTAAAGAGTTGCAAATTGTGAAGCTAGAGAAAGGATTGTAGATGGATGGGGGGAGGGGTGAAATCGCTCCACGTCGAGGGGGGATATACAAGGGAGAGGGTGGAAGAAGGGAGTGGTATCTGGGGGAAGAAGGGAGAGGGGAGGGTTATGTCGTAACCTAAAACTGGAGAATTCAATGTTATTGCAATACTCTCCCTCTTCTCTATAATTTGTTTGATGCGACCAATCAAGGCTGAATTTCCAAACAAACTGTGTTTGTTATTTTTCATATGAAATGGAATGAAGGCTGGCGTGGGAAGAGTGTTTGTGGTAGCAGCATATGATTGTGGCTTGAATCATTGAGCCACAAAATCATATTGGCATAGAATGCGGCTCTTCAGTCTTTTGAGTCCATGCTTCAAATTAATTTTGGTTTATAGATCTGATCCATAGGAAGATCAGAGATTAGCATTTATCTCTGAAGAAGAAAGTAAGGCAGCGACATTAGTCACAGACCAGAACACAAAATAGCTCCAAACAGCCGAGGAGGCTGTGAAAAGCCACAGCTGATTTCCTTTAACATTGCCATAAATGGGGGTGGTGGAAAATATGCTTCCTGTTTTTTATCAAATGTCTTTCACCTCTGCCCAAAATTAATTGCTCGTCCTTCAGCCCGAAACAGTGAGACAGAGAGATCCTGCATTTTATAGATGACACCAGTTGGTGCATTGTGCTTGAAATTAATTCACATGAATCCAAAATTAAAGTGTTGGAGAGTTGAAAGTTACATTCACCAGGAGTAGAACAAGTTTGTCTGCATATTTGGGTAGCTTACTGGAAAATTTGTAGCCACGTTTCTTGGTAGCTTTTGCATTTTTCCCAGCATTTTATTCTGGTGTGAAACTATTCCAAATAATGTCAACAGTAGTGTAGCATACATCGTTGGCTTGCATTGAGTTTTCAACCTCAGTCTTCTGGAAAACAGCAACTCTTTGCCCAGAAACTGGATTTTGCCTTCTTTCAGAGCCACAAGAGACTGCAGATGCTGGAATCTCGAACACAAAAAACAAACTGCTGGAGGAACTCAGTGGGTCAGGCAGCGCCTGTGGAGGGTGAAGAAGAAGTTTAAAGAAAGAGTGCGAAGAAGTCTGAAGAAGGGTCCTGATTTGAAACGTCCATTTCCCTCCACATAAGCTGCCTCACCCGCTGAGTTCCTCCATCTGTATTTTTGATGTGGTCTTCTTTTGTTGCCCCAAATGCTTTTGTTGCCCTCAATGGGTTATGCATACTGCTAACAGCTACTCAGATATCCTGGAAAAAAGTGCAAAATTGCACAGTTATATGTTAAGAGCCTTGCCTGATTCATGCTGATTCATGCACTAAAATGGGTGATGTGTAGTTCCCATTGGGAGTCTGAAGCTGCTTTTTAATTCGCAACTCTTTGTTGCCCTGTCATGGGGCTTTGCTCCTTGTTTCTCTGTGACTAATAAATAAAGGTTGTTGGCTGCAGCTTCATATACCAATTTAATTTGATGTTTGAGTTTAGTTTATTGTCACGTCTACAGAGATACAATGAAAAGCTATTGTTGCATGCTAACCAGTCAGCAGAAAGACAATACATGATTATAATTGAGCCACCCACAAATACATGGTAAAGGGAATAACCTGAATAATGTTTAGTGCAATAGAGTCCGATCAAAGATAGTCTGAGGGTTTCCAATGAGGTAGATAGTAGCTCAAGAATCTCGCTAGTTGTTGGTGGGATGGTTCAGTTGCCTGATAACAGCTGAGAAGTAACTGTCCTTGAATCCGGATGTGTGTGTTTTCACATTTCTATGCCTGATGGAGAGGGGAGAAGTGGGAGTGGCTGGGGTGCAACTCATCCTTAATTATCCCGGTGGCCTTGCTGAGGCAGCGAGAGGTGTAAATGGAGTCAATGGAAGGGAGGTTGGTTTGTGTGATGGCCCGGGCTACGACCACAGCTCTCTGCAATTTCTTACAGACCTGAATAGAGCTGTTCCCACACCATGCTGTTATGCACCCCGATAAAATGCTTTCAACGGCGCATCTTTAGAAGTTGGTGAGAGTTGTTGGTAATGTGCTGAAATTCCTAAGCTTTCAACGGAATTCATGGTAATCATGGAAATGCTGTTACACACATGGTGATATCGTTAACTGAGGTTAAGAAGGATATGGCCAAAATGCGGGCTAATGAGAGTAGCTTAGATGGGCATCTTGGTCGGCTGAAGAGCCTGTTTTGTGCTGTATGAATAAGTACAAGCATTGGGAAACTGCATTTATGTCCTTAGAGGAAGCTCTCTGATGGGTGACTGCCACATGCATCTTGCTGTTGAACTGGAGGTTCACCATGACCCACATGTACAAAGAACATGCCTCTTCCAGGAATTGTTTTTCATCAAATACCAATATACCAAATTGGTATATGCGACAATACTAAACCAATACCAACACTTTCCATGGGAGCTTTCTTCTACTTTCATTATTGCAGAATTTATTCTTTCAGTGGCAACACTCCCCTAGTACTGGAAGAGTTTGCCTGCCTTGTGGCTTATCCCTTTAAGAGCGGGCCTGCAAACTGTGCACCTGTTGTGTTACATTGTGATTACTGTGAGAACTTGCAAGATATTAATAGGGAAAGCCAGGCTGAAACTGAGAACAGGAAAGCCAAACAATGCTAATCTGTGAACCTCACCAGAGAATCCTTCGCTCTTTACATGACCTTTATGAACAGCTACAGGGTGTCACACAAAGCTTTTATAAGTCAGAAATATGATGTGGAGCAATTTATAAGCCCCAGACTAATTTGACCCATGATGCATAGAAATACAAATTTTTATTCATGAGGAAGAGCAGGAAAAAATATATATATATATAATTGACAGGGTATTAACCTATTTCAAGTAAATATAAACCTGTTTTTTGGGGAGCTTTTTAATCATCCTGCCAGAGAGATCAGAGACGAGTCGCATAATATTGAATACACAGAATGAGAGTTGTCGCTGTTAAATTTCCTGAGTTATACCATCATCTGATTAGAGACTGGTGAGGTTGGTCCACACATGAGAGTAACTGGTGATTTGGAATGCAAGAAAAAGAGTCACTGCTGCCCACAATTTAAAAACTTGGCTTTTTAAACCATTCTGATTGTCACGCAAAGGAAAGCCTGCACAATGACTCTGCACACGCAGTATATATATCAACCAACTCTGAACAAAATGTATTTTAATCTCTCCTTCCAACAGAGTTAAAACACATGTTTGGTGAATTACCAATTGTGGTCAGGATTTTGTCTGTGTTAGAGTTCAGAGGTCAGGGTGGAAATAAGGTCAACCTGGAGCCATGCCAGTGGATATTCTATAAACAGAAAATGTCAGAGGTCCCATAGTTTCCTCACTGTTCATTTTGCAGTCCATTCCACTATCGCCTCCTACTGCTGCAGACTAGGGAACAACAATTAAACCCAGGACCACATGTTGGTTGACACTTTAAATATTTTTAATGCAAAACAGTGATTTATTCCATCGTTACTTTTGTCATTTGTCATTAGCCTGGGCCATTATACATTGTATTAATATTTCCCATAATTGCAGGAATAATTGTTGGGTTCAACAAATATGAAATGATATAAAGTGGGCCATTTAGCCCAACAAATCTACCCTCAGGATTTTCGAGCTGCAATCCAAAGACACCAACTCCCCAATGCTGCAGAGCTTTTTCATTCAGATTGAACATAGAAAAAACAACTCAGGAACAGGCTCTTTGTACCATCATGTCTGCCGATCATGATGTCAGATTAAACTAATCTTTGCCAGCACGTGATCCATATTCTTCCATTCAATAGACAATAGACAACAGGTGCAGGAGTAGGCCATTTGGCCCTTCGAGCCAGCACCACCATTCGATGTGATCATGGCTGATCATTCTCAATCAGTATCCCGTTCCTGCCTTCTCCCCATACCCCCTGACTCCGCTATCCTTAAGAGCTCTATCTAGCTCTCTCTTGAAAGCATTCAGAGAATTGGCCTTCACTGTCTTCTAAGGCAGAGAATTCCACAGATTTACAACTCTCTGAGTCACAGAGTCACAGAGTGATACAGTGTGGAAACAGGCCCTTCGGCCCAACTCGCCCACACCGGCCAACATGTCCCAGCTACACTAGTCCCACCTGTCTGCACTTGGTCCATATCCCTCCAAACCTGTCCTATCCATGTACCTGTCTAACTGTTTCTTAAACGTTGGGATAGTCCCATCCTCAACTACCTCCTCCGGCAGCTCATTCCATACACCCAGCACCCTCTGTGTGAAAAAGTTACCCCTCAAATTCATATTAAATCTTTTCCCCTTCACCTTGAACCTATATCCTCTGGTCCTCGATTCCCCCTACTCTGGGCAAGAGACTCTGAGCGTCTACCCGATCTATTCCTCTCATGATTTTGTACACCTCTATAAGATCACCCCTCATCCTCCTGCGCTCCATGGAATAGAGACCCAGCCTGCTCAACCTCTCCCTGTAGCTCACACCCTCTAGTCCTGGCAACATCCTCGTAAATCTTCTCTGAACCCTTTCAAGCTTGGCAATATCTTTCCTATAACACGGTGCCCAGAACTGAACATAATACTCTAAATGCGGTCTCACCAGCCAGCGTCTGATACAAATGCAACATTACCTCCCAACTTCTATACTTTACAGTCTTGTGTTCGAAGGAACTGCAGATGTTGGTTTACACCAAATATGGAGACAAAGTGTCGGAGTAACTCAGCGTGTCAGGAAGTGTCTCTGGGGAGAAAAGATGGGGTTATGTAAACCAGCATCTGCAGTTCCATTCCAAACAACGTCCCGGTAAACCTATTTCTCGTAAGCCTGTTCTGGGGCTGCGTACTCTTTCATGACAGTGGACAACGCTGTGGAAATATCAACAGGATATTTTATCTTCGATTTTAAAGGGGAATAGGATGGTGGGATTCATTGAGAAATGTTTAGAGACCTACTGTGTCTGTTGATGTCTTATTCAGACACAAAGTCATACAGTGATTTGCATTTATATTGCTTCTTTCACTGACTCAATGTTTTGCAAAGCGATCTATAGCCAACGCAGTCACAAATGTAATATGGGATACACCGCGATTAATTTTCACAGAGCGAGATCCCACATTTAGATATAGTTTAGTTTAGTTTTGTTTAGAGATTCAGCGCAGAAACAGGCCCTTCGGCTCACCGAGTCCGCGCTGATCAGTGATCCGGGTCTCTGGCGCTGTGAGGTAACGCCTCTACCGCCGCGCCACATTAACACGAGCCTACACGCACTAGGGACAATTTTTTTACATTCATACATTTGTACCAAGCCAATTAACCTACAGACCTGCACGTCTTTGGAGTGTGGGAGGAAACCGAAGATCTCGGAGAAAACCCACGCAGGTCACAGGGAGAACGTACAAACTCCGTTCAGACAAACGCCCGTAGTCGGGATCGAACCCGGGTCTCTGGCGCTGTGAGGCGGCAACTCTACCGCTGCGCCACCGTGTTGAGTTGTTGTTCAGAAAAATCTACTTCTTCTCAACCAGCATCGGAGCAGTCCGAGGAAGGGTCTCGGCCCGGGCCTAATACGGGGCAAGGGCGGTCCTGTACGGGACTAGCCAATTTAGCCCCAAAATGCGGGATGTCCCGGCTAATACGGGACAGTTGGCAACCCAAACAACAACTGAAATGCATACAGAAAGCTGACTGAAAAGGTTTTTCCTCATCTCTGTTCTAAATGTCCTACCCCTTATCCTTAAACTGTGGCCCCTGGTTCTGGACTCCCACAACATGGGGAACATATTTCCTGCCTCTAACGTGTCCAACCCTTTAATAATCTTATATGTTTCAATTAGATGCCCTCTCATCCTTCTAAATTCCAGTGTATATAAGCCTAATCACTTCAGTCTTTCAACATACGACAGTCCCGCCATTCCGGGAATTAACCTAGTGAACCTACGCTGCACGCCCTCAATAGCAAGAATATCCTTCCTCAAATTTGGAGACCAAAACTGCACACAGTACCCCAGGTGCGGTCTCACTCGGGCCCTGTACAACTGCAGAAGGACCTCTTTGCCCCTATACTCAACTCCTCTTTTTATGAAGGTCAACATTCCATTGGCTTTCTTCACTGCCTGCTATACCTGCATGCTTCCTTTCAGTGACTGATGCACTAGGACACCCAGTTCTCATTGTACGTCCCCTTTTCCTAACTTGACACCATTCAGATTATAATCTTCCTTCCTATTCTTACCACCAAAGTGGATAACCTCACACTTATCCACATTAAACTGCATCTGCCATGCATCCGCCCACTCACACAACCTGTCCAAGTCACCCTGCAACCTCATAGCATCTTCCTCACAGGTCACACTGCCACCCAGCTTTGTGTCATCTGCAAATTTGCTAATGGTACTTTTAATCCCTTCATCCAAGTCATTATTGTATATTGTAAATAGCTGCGATACCAGCACCAAGCCTTGCGGTACCCCACTAGTCACTGCCTGCCATTCTGAAAGGGACCCATTTATCCCCACTCTTTGCTTTCTGTCTGCCAACCAATTTTCTATCCATGTCAGTACCCTACCCCCAATACCATGTGCTCTAATTTTGCCCACTAATCTCCTATGTGGGACCTTGTCGAAGGCTTTCTGAAAGTCAAGGTACACTACATCCACCGGTTCTCCCCTGTCCATTTTCCTAGTTACCTCCTCAAAAAATTCCAGAAGGTTAGTCAAGCATGATTTCCCCTTCATAAATCCATTCCTTGCATATCCATGTGCCTATCTAAAAGCCTCTTAAATGCCACTATTGCATTTGCCTCCAACACTATCTCAGGCAATGTGATCCACCCATCCACTACTCTCAGTATAAAAAACTTGTTCCGTACATCTCCTTTAAAACCACATACATCTCCTTTAAAGGTGTTTAAAACATTCCCTTTTGAAATTGGCTATTATATCTACATCGCCAATCCTTTCAGGCAGTACATTACTAATCCTAACCTATAGTTGTGTCAGATATTTTTCCTCATGGAACTTCTGGATCTTTTACCAATGACCATCACTCCGTGATGACTTGTTGACTCCGTAATTATTGGGGCAAGTTTATCAACTGAAACTCACCATGGCTGTAAAAATCAATCAAATGTCAATCTTCTCTGCTTGCAACAGTGTTTGGTCTCCAACCCTATCCCTAGAGTAGTGCAGAAAATCTGCATCTTCACAATTTTTTTGCATTCCTCAATACAAAATATTCATCTCACATTTTAAACAAGTACATGGCAGTAATAAAATGCGCTTGTTTGCCAAGTTAGTTTTAGATGAGCATGCCAGTGGTGACAATCAATCCATTAAAGTCGTGCCATTCTTGCATTTAAGAAACATTTAGACAGGCACATGGAGAGGATAGGTTTAGAGAGATATGGGCCAAATGCAGACAAGTAGGACTAATGTAAATGGGCGTGTTGGTCAGCGATGGTAAATTGGGCCGAAGGGCCTGAGTTCATACTGTTTGAGTCTATGACTCTAATTAACAATGAGTGCTCTAACAATTAGAGTGCATCAGTATCAGGCTTCAAATTTTATTCATTTTTCTATCCACTAATCTCTCTCCATCTGTTCTACATCCTGAAGAATTGTATACCCATTATTGAGCAGATTCCTGTTTTGCCTTTAATGGTTCAGTGATATAAAAGTCACAATCCAACACAGTGCTACTGACTACTGTAGCTTTGCTCAAATCCACTTATTTCGATCAGGACAAATATTTAACGATTCCAACTTACTCCAAAGTTATTCCACTATTTGCAAAAAGCTTGCACTATTTGTAATATAAAACATAGCTTTCTACTTGCATCTACAGTTTTTTTAAATGTGGTGACATTTGACCTGTTGCAGATGTGTGATTTTCACAGCCGAAACTTTTATTGAAACACTTTTCTGCTGCAAGAAAAAGCTATTTTGCAGAGCACTGCTTTTAATATTTGTCTCCTATTTTCTTGGCTACTGTGTAAATGGGCCATCCGAGACTATTATTGGCCAGTTATTTATTACTTTGTTCTTTGCATTACTTGGACATTGATTTGGGGATATGTCAAGTTTTCCAAATGCTCTGAAACCGCTCAAGTACAGACATGTGGTTCCCACATTGAAATGAAGTAACATTTCTTTTGATTTTCTTTTCTTATTTTTCCTTGTATTCAAACACAACACCATAAAGGGAAAACCTAGTCTTCTAAGTATTCTAGTCTGGCATCACGGTGGCAGAGCACTTAGAAGGTTTATGGAAAGAGCACTTTCACACAGGCAGTAATGGGTAAATGGAACAAGCTGCCAGAGAAGGTATATGAGGCAGGTACTATTGCAACATTTAAAAGACATTTTGATAGATACATGGATAGAAAAGGATTAGACAGATGTGGGTCTAATGCGGCAGGTTGAACTTGTGTACAGGCATCTTGGCCAGCATGGGCAAGTTGGACTGAAGGGTCTGTTCCCATGCTCGATGACTCTAGAGCTGCTGATGATCAATTCTACTGACCCAGTTTCTATGCTGACCTGGAGATACCTTCTCCCTGTAATTGTGAGGGTTTCTCTCTGGATATTGCAGTTTTCTCCCACTTCTCAAAAGTTTTATGGCAGGATAATTGTCCATTGTAAATGGCTCTCAAGGGCATTGTAAATGACAGCAAGGGAATTGAGACCATCTATGGCCATGTGAGAGAGAATAGGTTGAATGGGTTAGTTGGAGGAATGGGACTGATGGGTGGGCTATGGTCTTTATGAGCTAAATCGCCTTGTGTTATAGAGAAATACAAGGGAATTATGCTCCAGGGTTAGGTGAGTTTATAGAATAACTATCAGGATTGATGGAACAAAGGAGAGGAATGAAGTGGAATCTCATTCCATGGCAAGGACTCAAGGACGTTCTGACGGGAAGGATGAAAAGGACAGATATTCAACTTTAACCACTTTCCTACCACCTCATGGTGCTCAGCATTGGTCTGGCAGAATCTCTATATTTCCTGGCAAAATTCTTCCCAATAGGCATAACAAGACTTCAGCTAGCTAAGCATATAAATTACATCATGCACCCTGTGAAGGATAAATAATCCAGGAAAGGATCAGTGATCCTACAAGAATTTCAATGGAGTTAGTTTGCTGAGTTCGTTTCTGGACCTCATGAACTGTGATGGCATGGTGTCACTCTATCATTTCAGGCTGCTTAGGGTCATTGTATCTTTCTTAGTTGCTCCACAAATGCCGATCATGCTTTCAGCGGCAAGGGACCTTGAGAAAACCCATTAAAATCTATGTGTAGGAAGGAACTGCAGATGCTGGCTTATACTGAAGATGAACACTAAATGCTAGAGTAACACAGCGGGTCAGGCAGCATCTCTGGAGAAAAAGGATGGGTGACATTTCAGATCAGAACCCTTCTTCAGACTGAAAATAGAATAGTGGGGTGGGGGTGGAGGGGACAACTGGAGGTAGGAAAAGGCAGGAACCTGGCCTTTTCCTTCCTCCTGTTTCCTCCCCCTTTACCTTCAGTCTGAAGAAGGGTTCCGTCCTGAAACATCACCCATCCTTTTTCTCGAGAGTTACTGCCTGACCTGCTGTGTCACTCCAGCACTTTGTGTCTACTTTGTTCAAAATCTATTCCCATCTCAACCTCATGTGGCTCAATTAAATTTTGTTTGATAATGATTTGGTAAGGCAGCTTGAAACGTTTCCTCTGCTATGTTGCCGATCTTGTCACGTTTATCACTCATTTCTCTAGTTTCACAGTACTTGAGCCCTACCTGACCACTGTATTTATGTTAGGAAATGTCATTCAGACATCTCACGGCAATCTCACAGTCATTGAATGAGCCTTGACCTGACTGGAACTTGCTTGACACTTCCATCTGAAGATGTAGTCGTGGGTTTCTGGAAGGCTCCCATAGTCTCTGGTTCCCGAGTCGTAAACTGCATTTTGCTGAAATCCTAATGTCCATTTTCCCGAATTTTGTGAAGCCTTCGTAGGAATCGTATTTTTCTTTCAGCATAGATATTCAGTATGTAGCAATCTAGTAGCAATATAGACAATAGACAATAGAAAATAGGTGCAGGAAAAGGCCATTCGGCCCTTCGAGCCAGCACCGCCATTCAATGTGATCATGGCTGATCATTCTCAATCAGTACCCCGTTCCTGCCTTCTCCCCATACCCCCTGACTCTGCTATCCTTAAGAGCTCTATCTAGCTCTCTCTTGAATGTATTCAGAGAATTGGCCTCCACTGCTAATGTGACTGCTGAATATGACTGCTAAACCCTGATTTGTTGCTGCACAGTATCATCCACACCAAAAACATGCCAGGGCATCAATTAGTTCCTTTATCATGAATTGGACACATTAAGGACAATATACTCAGTTTTCTGATCAAGAATATATGGTCCCTTAAAGCTTGTCCATACACGACATGAATGTATCTACCACACCTGGGAAGCTTTTTCAAATAGTACAGCTGCTAAATAAGACATCTGCCTCCATCTTAATAACCCTTAAAGGTTGATTTCTGACCCAAACTTTCATGTCTCCCTATATTTTGTAAGCACCACTTTGCTCAGTGCTTTCCAAGATCACAGTAGGTGCCAGAAGAGGACATTCTCATTCTTATGCCTGCTCTGGCCCTCAATAATGTTAAGGCTGTTCTCATACTTCTGTGCTACTTTCTTGCACTAATCCCATGAATATTCTACGTTATTCCCTTTATCCTGTATCAGTACACTGTGTACACCTAGATTGTAATAATGTAATGTCTTTCTGCTGACTGAATAGCACGCAACAAAAACGTTTTTCACAGTACCTCGGTATACGCGACAATAAACTAAACTGTAGATTTAAACATTTGTTGATCTCCGTCTTGAATATATGCAGTGGTTAAGCCTTCATAACACTCCTCTGGGGTCAAGAATTTCAAAGATTATCAACCTTATAGCAAACAGAATTTGCCCTCATGTCAGTCCTGAATGGCTGACCCACTATAGTGAGACTGATCCTTGGTTCTAGTTACGCCGACATTTTGTATGTTTCAATGAGATCCCTTCTTATTCCTTTAAATACCAGGTGAGAAAGTGCAGTCTACTTCATCCCTCCTCATGTGACAAAGCCCTCATCTCAGAAATCAATCTGGTGAGCCTTCACTCACGTCCTCTATCACAAGTATATCCTTCCTTTATTTGAGGTACACAATATTCGAGATGCGTTTTCAATAGGGCTTCATATAATTAAAGCAAGATGTCTGTATTCCTGTACACAAATCCTTTTGCAATGAAGCCCCGCATGTTGTTTGCTTTCCTATCTTTTTGTTGAACTTACATCTTGACTTTCACTGATTTATATACACCAAGGTCCCACTGAAGACTAATACCTATCAATCTCTCACCTGACCATTTAAAAATACTCCTTTTCTTCCTTTCTGTCAGTGGGGAAATAATCACTCCCACTCTTTTAGGGCCAGAGATCGTACAGTACGATCCAGTACGGTACAGGCCTAACTCATCCATGCTGACTAAGATGTCCATCTATGCCACTTTCCCCTTCCCCACGTTTGGCCCATATCTCTGTAAACCTTTCCTGTCACTGTACCATCATCTACCTGCTCAAAACTTATTGAATATTGTGTTAGATTATTTCTTTATTTGAAATTCAACTAGATACTGGGGCTACAAGTCCAGATCTAGGACTAGACTAGACTACACCAGAGAGCACTGCCTCAAGATGAAAGAACATACCTTTAGAATGGTGACGAGGAGGAATTTCTTTAGCCAGAAGGTGGTGAATCTGTGGAATTCATTGCCACAAAACAGCAGTGGAGGGCAAGTCATTGGGTATTTTTAAAACAAAGAAAGATAGGTTTTTGATTAGTAAGGGCATCAAAGGTTACAGGGAGAAGAATAGGGTTGAGAGGGAAAAGTAGATTGGCCACCATCAAATGGCGGAGCAGACTCAATGGACCAAATGCTCCTATCTCTTATGGTGTTATGTCTAATCCGAGGCCGAGCATCCGGTGGCAAGTGACTCCCAAAGACCTTTTACTATCTACAAGGTTCAGGTCAGGAATGTGATAGAGTATTGGGCACTTGCCTGGATCAATGCATTGCCAACAACACTCTCAAAACTCGACACCATCCAGAACAAAGCATCCTGCTTGAATGGTATTACATCAACTTCCTGAAACATTCATTACTTTATAGGCTGGCCTGCAATGACCAGTGAATACTGTCTACAAAATGTAGTGAAGTTACATGGTTCCTCTTCCCGCACCTCCGAAAACCAACCACTATCACCAAAAGAAACACAAGAAGCAAGTGTATGGGACGCCACTATCTGTAGATTCCCCTCCTAGTCGTACACTATTCCAACGAAGATATATTGCCATTCCTTCATCATCATTAGCTTCAACTTCAGGGGTTGCCTACCCATGGATATTGCGGGAATACTAGAGGCCCTGCAGTGGTGGAAAACAAAAGCCTAGGGACATTTAGGGATGTTCAATAAATGCCGGCCTTACCAACCACACCCCAATCCCCAGTAAATGAATAAAACAGAACCTTCCCATATTTCCCTTCCTGGGGCCTTTGAGACTTTAAATCTTAGTTTACTAATATTTAAACACGACTCTCTGAGTTTGTGACTCTCTTTTGTCCAATTCATTTTGTGTAGTATATTGTACTTACCAGCTTTAATCATTATTTCTCTGCAAATCGGAAAAAAACATTTAAGAATGAAATAGGAATTTAAAATCCATAATCTGATTTTATCATGGATATTTCTCCTGGACCTCTACCATCCTATTTATTTCATTTAGCTGAGGGCCAATTATAAATAAAATTTCAAAGGGCATTTTTTTTTTAATGCTATTTGACTCTGCTAATTTGCGATAATTTATCTTTTCATTTTTTCTGTGTCTGTCATGTTGTAAACCCAGTGAAAGAAAGTAATATGTGTAGGAAAGAACTGCAGATGCTGGTTTAAATCGAACGTAGACACAAAATGCTGGAGTCACCCAACGGGACAGGCAGCATCTCTGGAGAGAAGGAATGGGTGATGTTTCGGGTCCAGACCCCTCTTCAGACTGATGTGAGGGGAGTGCACGGTACAGAGATAAAATGTAGTCGGAGACAGGAAGACTGGTGGGATAACTGGGAAGGGGGAGGGGATGGAGAGAGAAGGAAAGCAAGGGTTATTTGAAGTAAGAGAAGTCAATGTTCATACTGCTGGGGTGTAAGCTACCCAAGCTAAATATGAGGTGCTGTTCCTCCACTTTGCGCTGAGCCTCACTCTGACAATGGAGGAGACCCAGGACAGAAAAGTCAGTGTAGAACTCAGTAAAAACAGAGTTTTGCAGAACTCACTGACTTCATCAATTTCACGACTAATTCCCATCCTGCACTCAAATTCACTTGGAGCATCTCTGACATTTCCCTACCGTTTCTAGATCTCACCGTCTCCGTCACAGACTATCGACTGACATCTATTACAAACCCACTGACTCCCACAGCTATTCAGACTACACTTCTTCGCACCCTGCTGCTGTAAAGACTCTATCCCCTACTCCCAATTCTTCCGTCTACGCAGCATCTGTGCCCAGGATGAGGTGTTTCATACCAGGTCGTTGGAGATGTCCTCATTCTTTAGGGAATGGAGGTTCCCCTCTTCCATTATAGATGAGGCTCTCACTAGGGTCTCGTCAATATCCTGCAGCTCCGCTCTTGCTCCCCCTCCCCCCATTCGTAACAAAGACAGAGACCCCCTTGTCCTCATCTTCCACTTCATAAGCCATCGCATACAGCACATAATCCTCCAACATTTTCACCACCTCCCACGGGATCCAACTACTAACCACATCTTCCTATCTCCACCCCTTTCCACTTTCCGCACAGACCGTTCCCTCCGCAACTCCCTGATCAACTCGTTCCTTCCCACCCAAACCACCACCTCCCCAGGTACTTTCCCCTGCAACCACAGGAGATGCAACACCTGTCCCTATACCTCCCCCCTCAACCACGTCCAAGGACCCCAACAGTCTTTTCAGGTGAGGTAGAGGTTCACTTGCACCTCCTCCAACCTCATCTACTGTATCTGCTGTTCCAGGTATGGACTCCTGCATATCAGCGAGACCAAGCACAGGCTCGGCGATCGTTTCGCTGAACACCTCCGTTCGGTCCGCCTAAACTTACCTGATCTTCCGGTTGCTCAACACTTTAACTTCCCCCTCCCATTCCCACACTGATCTTTCGCTCCTGGGCCTCCTCCGTTGTCAGATTTAGGCCCAGCGCAAATTGGAGGAACAGCACCTCATATTTCGCTTGGGTAGCTTACACCCCCGCGGTATGATCATTGGCTTCTCTAACTTCAAGTAGTCCCTCTCTCTCTATCCCCTCCCCTTCCCCGTTCTCCCACCAGTCTTACTCTCCGACCACATTTTATCTCACCGCCCACTTCCCTGTCATCAGTCTGAAGAAGAGTCCTGACCCGAAACGTCACCCATTCCTTCTCTCCAGAAATGCCACCTGTCCCCGCTGAGTTAATTCAGCATTTTGTTTCTACCTTCGAAACTAAATAATATGTTACTGTAAAAGTCTTTTGCTGGATGCGAGTCAAATTGAGAGTCGCATTGTGATAAATCATCACTGCTATTTCTAATAAGTCAAATATTTCTCATGTCACTTCATTTTGTACAGTCCCATTCCTTTTAAGTTAGATGTATATTACTGCCAAATAGACTACTAATCTGAATTGCATATCTTCCAAATGGCACGATTGAGTCTAATTTTGTATTAAATTTAAAACAGATTAATCTTTCTACTATTTGTATAAGTTTTAGTTTGTACATGTTACAATAACAATGTTGTGTCGACCGAAAGGCGGCATAGTGTGTTATAGAATCATAGACTCATCGAGTCATAGTCACACAGCATGCATGGAAGCTGGCCATTCAGCCCAATGTGTCCATGTCCAGCATGATGTTCCATTTAAGTGAGTCCCATTTGCCTACATCTGGTTAATATCCCTCTAAACATTTCCTATCCATGTTCCTAATCAAATGTCTTTTAAATGTTGTAATTGTACCTGCCTCAACTACTTTCTCTAGCAGCTCGTTCCATATATCCACCTAAATGTACAAATTGCTCCTTGAGGTCCTATTAAATCTTCCCCCCCTCACCTTAAACCTAACTCCTCTAGCTCTTGATTCCCTCACTCTGAGAAAACAATGCTATGTATTTGCCCTCTCTATTCCCCTCATAATTTTATGCATCTCTATAAGATTACCCCTCAACCTCCTGCACTCCAAGAAATAAAGTGTTAAAGTAATGAAGGGTAATGAGGACTACAATCTTTCTGCACTGGGTAGCAAGGAACTACAGATGCTGGTTTACACCGAAAATAGACACAAAATGCTAGAGTAACTATGCGGATCAGGCAGCATCTCTGGAGAAAAAGAATGGGTGTCTTTTCGGGTTGAGACACTTCTTCAGACCCTTTCTGCATTCTTTGATTGGGTGAGTGGACAAAGTTGTGGCAGATGCAGTTCAAGTATAAGAAAGAAAAATCAGAATACATTCTATATCATAGTGTCTTACTGCACAGAATTAGGCCCTTCGCTTCACCATGTCCATGCCAACCGAAGGTATTTATTCACAAAATGCTGGAGTAACTCAGCAGCTCAGGCAGCATCTCAGGAAAGAAGGAATGGGTGACGTTTCGGGTCAAGACCCTTCTTCAGTACTCGACCCGAAACGTCACCCATTCCTTCTCTTCTGAGATGCTGCCTGACCTGCTGAGTTACTCAGCATTTTGTGAATAAATACCTTCGGTTGGCATGGACGTGGTGAGGTTTCGGGTCGAGACCCTTCTTCAGTATGAAGAAGGGTCTCGACCCGAAACGTCACCCATTCCTTCTCTCCTGAGATGCTGCCTGACCTGCTGAGTTACTCCAGCATTTTGTGAATAAATACCTTCGATTTGTACCAGCATCTGCAGTTATTTTCTTACATTACATGTCCATGCCGACAATCACTTCACCATCTGTATTTGAAAATGAGTGAAAATAAATTGCTGCTTCATGCCCTGACACCAAAGAGTTTGCAGATGCCTGACCTAAAGGAAACTGGACCATATCAGACTGCAGGAGTTGCTTCAATTCCCAGCATCTGCCCCTTGCCCACTCCACAGCAGTGAAGAGTCCGCAGCGGGAAGCAAAACAAAAAGCTGACAATGATATCAAATTGACAAAGCACCCCAAACTATATGGTACTTGAGTGGGAGCAATGAGTGCGCAATGAAATTCAGATGAACATGAATGGAAGTCATTAGCTGCTAGTGCACACCTACAACACTGCATAGTGGCACACTGCCAGAGCTGGGAGAGCTGCTGCCTTACAGCGCCAGAGACCATGGTTCGATCTTGATCTCGGGTGCTGTCTATGTGGAGTTTGGACGTTCTCCCTTTGACTACATGGGTTTCCTCCGGTTTCCTCAAAGATGTGCAGGTTTGTAGGTTAATTTGCCTCTGTAAAAAATGCCTCAAATGTGCAGGGAGTGGATAGGTTAACGTAGAACTACTGTAAACGGGTGATCGAAGATCGGCGTGGACTCAGTGGGCTGAGGGGGCTTTTTCCATGCTGTATTTCAAAACTAAAATAAAGTAAACTACACTAAAGATTTTTTTTAAATGCTATTGGATAGTGGCCACTACCACACAAGGATTAGACTCGGGGTGAGGCTGATGGATTTCTAGGAGAATTCTGCTTCAGTTGTATACAGTCTTGATTGGATACCATTTGGAGCACTGTATTTAGTTTTGGGCTTTAGTTTTGGGCATCGTACCTCTGGAGGATTATTTTGATCTATAAGTTTGGCTGCCAAGCAATGTAAGATGTCGACTGCCTACCAGACTCTCAATATAAGAGCCAGAAATTAATATGCTCATTTTTGGCAGAGCTGGGATGAAAATCTGCACAAAGGAACACTTACAAACAGTGTTAAAAGTGAGCAATAATTGATATAAATTGGGCGCATACACCATGCGGGACCTATTTATTCTTCAATAGCCCAGCATGGTAGCGCAGCGGTAGAGTTGCTGCTTTACAGCGAATGCAGCGCCGGAGACTCAGGTTCGATCCTGACTACGGGTGCTGCACTGTAAGGAGTTTGTACGTTCTCCCCGTGACCTGCGTGGGTTTTCTCCGAGATCTTCGGTTTCCTCCCACACTCCAAAGACGTACAGGTATGTAGGTTAATTGGCTGGGTAAATGTAAAAATTGTCCCTAGTGGGTGTAGGATAGTGTATGTACGGGGATCGCTGGGCGGCACGGACTTGGTGGGCCGAAAAGGCCTGTTTCCGGCTGTATATATATGATATGATATGATGATATGTAACTTGTATATGCTACACTCCACATTACAGTATGTGGCTTGTCAATAGGAAGGGCCCCTCGCCAGCCATATTGGGCGCCAATTATATTTTACTTACAACCACAATAGGCTTCAAGTCATTGTGGGTGGCACGGTGTTAGAGTTGCTGCCTTACAGCACCAGTCACCCGGATTTGATCCTGAATAAAGATGCTGTCTGTATGGTAGGAAAATAACTGCAGATGCTGGTACAAATCGAAGGTGTCACAAAATGCTGGAGTAACTCAGCAGGTCAGGCAGCATCTAGGTGAGAAGGAATTCCTTCTCTCCTAGATGCTGCCTGATCTGCCGAGTTACTCCAGCATTTTGTGATACCTGCTGTCTGTATGGAGTTTGTATGTTCACCCTGTTTTCTCCAGGTGCTCTGGTTTCCTCCCACACTGCAAAGTTGTACAGGGTTTGTAGGTTAATTGTCTTTGGTAATATAGTAAATCGTCCCTCGTGTGTAGGATAGTGTTAATGTATGGGGTGATTGCTGGTCTGTGGACTCGGTGAGCCAAAGGGCCTGTTTCCATGCTGTATCTCTATAAGTTAAAAACAAAATCAAATTTTCAAACAATCTTGATCAAATTCTGTTAACATTAGAAGCACAGACTGATTACCCTACTCCACAATCTTTGTTACCGTTCTGTGTGTTCATTTGTCTATCCTGGTTTTTCAGCAGCATTGCAACTTAGGAGAAAACCTACTGACATCCCATTGCCAACACTTCACATGATGTTGGAGGATGGTCTCAAGTAGCTCTGGGCTTAGAAGGCCCAGCTGCAGACTAAAACATTTCAATGTGGACTGAACCTGCACTTTAGGCAATTCAGAGATGGTGCATTACGTTGATTCCTGAGATGAAACTAGAGGATGTTTCCATTAGTGGGAGAGTCTAGGACCAGAGGCCATGGCCTCAAAATCAAAGGACGTACCTTTAGTAAAGAGATGAGGAGGAATTTCTTTAGTCAGAAGGTGGTGAATCTGTAGAATTCTTTGCCACAGAGGCCGTGGAGACCATGACAGTGGGTATTTTTAAGGTGGAGATTGACAGGTACTTGATTAGTACAGTTGTCAGGGGCAATGGGGAGAAGGCAGGAGAATGCGCTTGAGAGGGAAAGATAGATCAACCCTGATTGAATGGCGGAGTAGACCTGATGGGCTGAATGGCCTAATTCTACTCCTAAAACCTAAAACTTAGCATGGGCCAAGAAATGATAAACTTTCTCATTCTTTCTTCGGAAGACCACACCTTCATAAGTTCACAAGTTCATAAATTATGGGATCAGAATTTACTTCCATAAATCCCATAGAGCCCTCAATTGTACTTGTCTTCCTGGTAGTCATATGTGTAGAAATCACTAGTTATCCAAATATACCCACTCTGGGGAAGCTGATGTCCACATTACACAGAGAATGAAAAGTGCCTTCTACAGTATAGTTAAAATATATACTAAATATTCATACATAAACATAACTTACATAAACATTTAAAATATTTATGGCCCAATGAGGACTGCTTGCCCTCAGCTCCACTCAGTACTTCCTGAATAATTTTCTCCAAGGCATTTCAACAAAAACCTTTGCTGTGTGTTATTGAATGTAGCTGGGGGGTACATTAGGAGGGCTGTTGCTTTGTGGTGCCAAGTCAATGTTTTAAGGTGAGAGGGGGGGGGGGGGGGGGGAAGATTTAATAGGAACCTGAGGAACAACTTTTTTTAAACAAAGGGCGGTGGGTATATGGAGCGAGCTGCTGGAGGAGAGAGTTGAGGCAGGTACTATCACAACATTTAAGAAACATTTGGACAAGGACATGGATAGGTTGAGAGGGATGCAAGCAGGTGGAACTAATGCTAATTGGCATGTTGGTCAGCATGGACAAGTTGAGCCGAAGGGCACATTTCCACACGGTATGACTCTATGACTATTTCTTAAGAAGATGATAGTAGCAGTACTATCAAGCCATGTTAGCACTCTGGGAACTAACGCAAACTTGCATTTGGAATTCAAGACACCATTCATATTTCTTGATGTTTCACCTAAAAAGAGGCAAGGGTTGTCCCATTCTAATGCACATTGATTCAACCAGCTAATCATCCAAGCAGAAGGCACAGTTTAAAAAGAGGTAACAAGAAAATCAACGCAGCATTGAAAGAGTGAAAATTAAAGGGCTGTCTTCACAAAACTGTGAGCATTCCCATCCAGCCAGTCCATAAAATAAAGGCAAGCAACAGGCTGTATCAGTGATTGCATGAGATGGGTGCCATTTTAGTGACTGCGCTGCTGATGCTATCTTGTGTGTCAGTCGAAATCCTGTTGCAAGATATTTAGTCCGTGTGCCAGTGAATTCTGGGTTATGCTGCTTATATCCACAATGTCGCAAAGATGTATCCAGGTTCTGAATGCAGTTCTGGCTTCGAGTTTCACTTCATAGTTTAAGGAACCGCTGGGAAATTTTCATCTTAGACTCCCTAATTGGTTTTGTGCCTGCAGTTTAATGTAGGAATACAGTTCATTTGCCAAGCATGGCCAATTCTTTGATGAGGAGATTGTCATCGGTTGAAAGCTACCGACATTTTCCACGGGATCTGAAACGTAACTAAATTTTCATCGGATTGATGATGAGATGTTTGCTAGCAATGTTGTTGCAGTTCTTTATATCAGGCCTCAAAGTCAAATACTAGTGGAACGATGGCATTGAGTTGTTGATACAGAACTTTCTTAATTTTGTATTGGAGCTGTGCAGAAGTGCTGATGGTTTTGTCGATTTGGAGATCTGGGCTTGTGCAAATGTAACCCATTGATTTGACAATGAACACACGTATGTGGAGATAAATTGATCTGGTCACCCATTACTTTAGCTTGCTGGATATATATATATATTTATGTATAGATATATATATATATATACACACACACACACACACACACACACACACACACACACATATATATATATATATATATATATATATATATATATATACGTCTGAAGAAGGGTCTCGACCTGAAACGTCACCCATTCCCTCTCTCCTAGATGCTGCCTGACCAGCTGAGTTACTCCAGCATTTTGTGATACCTTCTATATATATATACACACAGACATACACATATGCCTACCCACCCTATCTATGCTTCTCATAATTTTATATACTCCAAGTCTGGAGTAGAACAGTGCAGCGGCACTAGTGACCTGGGTTTGGTCTTGACTTAGGGTGCTGTCTGCTGCCTGTACGGAGTTTATGCGTTCTCCCTTTGACTGTGTGAGTTTCCTCCGGGTGCTCTGAAAATGGCAGGTTTCTAAGTTAAATGCTTTCTATAAATTGTCCCTGGCCGGTAGGATAGAACTAGTGTATGGGTGATCACTTGGCAGAGTGGACTCAGTGGGCTGAAAGGCCTGTTTCCACAATGTATCTCTAAACTAAACTAAGCTAAACTAATGTACAGGACAAATAGGAAACTGTTCAAACCACATTGCCTCCGTTCGAAAATGAAGAACTAAGACTATCTAACACCTTTTTGTGTCATTTTTGTCCCTACTCCACTCATTTGCCAATCGGACCCCCTCACCTATAGCCACCAGTTACTTTCCAAACTTTGTCCTGGACCCGCCTCTCTTTTCCAGCTTTCTCTTCTCATCTGAAGAAGGATCCTGACCTGAAACGTCACTTGGCCATTCCCTCCCCAGTGATAGTGCCGTAAACAATTAAATGTATAATATCTGTACATTTGAACAGTAAATGTATCAATGCCTCTTACTTGTCAGCCCAAAATTCCTCTTCCAATAGATCCCATTTTCACAAAGATTTCTATTCATTTTCTATTAAATTGTTTTTGTAGCTGAAATCTTGAAGGGAAATTGGTATTTTTTAAAATTTGCATGGGCTTGTCGTGTACATCAGTGCAGTCTGCACAACATCCATAAGAAACCGTGTATGAATGATGACCTTTCAATGGTAACAACACCAAAACTATTCTGCACATCACATTCCAAACCAATTTGCAGCATACTCTAAGAGAGAAAGTAACGATCTTAACATGTGGTATGTATTTTAACACCTCTTATTTCCACAATAAATGCATTAATGGGCTTCAGACACTAATATTGTCAATATTCAACAAAGATCTTGAGCCAAACATGTTAAGTAAATCCATTACCCCTCTCCCCCTTTTCCAGAGAAACATAGAAAATAGGTGCAGTCGGAGGCCATTTGGCCCTTTGAGCCAGCACCGCCATTCATTGTGATCACAGCTGATCATCCACAATCAGTAACCTGTGCCTGCCTTCTCCCCATATCCCTTGATTCCACTAGCCCCAAGAGTTCTATCTAACTCTCTTTTAAATTCAGCCAGTGAATTGGCCTCCACTGCCCTCTGTGGCAGAGAATTCCACAAATTTACAACTCTCTGGGTGGAAAGCTTTCTTCTCACCTCAGTTTTAAATGGCCCCTTTATTCTTAGACTGTGGCCAATGGTTCTGGACTCCCCCAACATTGGGAACATTTTTCCTGCATCTAGCTTGTCCAGTCCTTTTATAATTTTATACGTCTCTATAAGATCCCCCTCATCCTTCTAAACTCCAGTGAATACAAGCCCAGTCTTTCCAATCTTTCCGCATATGACAGTCCCTCCATCCCAGGGATTAACCTCGTGAACCTACGCTGCACTGCCTCAATAGCAAGGATGCCCTTCCTCAAATTAGGAGACCAGAACTGCACACAATACTCCAGATGTGGTCTCACCAGGGCCATATACAACTGCAGAAGGACCTCGTTACTCCTAAACTCATATCCTCTTGTTATGAAGGCCAATATGCCATCAGCTTTCTTCACTGCCAGCTGTACCTACACGCTTACTTTCAGTGACTGGTGTACAAGGACACCAAGGTCTCGTTGCACTTCCCCTTTACCTAATCTGACACCATTGAGATAATAATCTGCCTCCTTGTTTTTGCCGCCAAAGTGGATAACCTCACATTTATCTACATTATATTGCATCTGCCATGCATCTGCCCACTCACTCAACCTGTCCAAGTCACCCTGCAACCTCCTAACATCCTCTTCGCAGTTCACACTGCCACCTAGCTTTGTGTCATCTGCAAACTTGCTTGTGTTACTTCTAATTCCATCATCCAAATCATTAATATATATTGTAAATAGTTGCGGCCCCAGCACCAAGCCTTGTGGCACTTCACTCGCCACTGCCTGCCATTGTGAAAAGGACCCGTTTATTCTTACTCTTTGCTTCCTGTCTGCCAACCAATTCTCTATCCATGTCAATTCCATACCCCCAATACCATTTGCTCTAATTTTGCTCACCAACCTCCCGTGTGGGACCTTATCAAAGCCTTTCTGAAACAGTAGAAAGGCTGTCTAGACAGTAGAACAGCAATTAATCACCATAAATGCAATTGCACAGTTTTTGGTTTGTGGTAAAGATAACCAAAACTATTTGCAAGCACTGCTGTCCCATTTAATTCCTGCTGCATCATTTCAGGATTTTTTTTTTAACCAAAGTCATTTATTCCCTTTTATCAATAATGTTGGAATCATCTTTTGTAACTAACGTGACTGTCTAAAATGTGACTTATGCTACTGTCAATAATAGAACCCATTTTATTGTCAATATTGTGACTTACATTTCGGTCAATGACATAACTTGCAGCTCTGTCAACAATGTTCCCTGTACCCCCATCAATAATGTAATCTAATATATTGTTGATAACTTAAGGATAGCTCAGTAACGTCGCTAGTCAAATTCCTTCCTCACAGCTGCAGTGACTCGTGTTCAATCCTGACCTCTGGTGCTGTCTCTTTGGAGTTTATATTTTCTTTCAGTGACTGCATGGGATTCCTCCAGGTGCTCTGGTTTCCTCCCACGTACCAAACATGTGTAGGTTGGTAGGTTAATTATCCACCGCAAATTGTATCTAATGTACTGATAAGAAGTATAATTTTGGTGGGAATGGATGGGAATGTAAGAAGAAAAATAATGGGATTCGAGGCATTCGTAAATGAATGCATGATGATCACCAGAGGCCTATATAACTCTGACTCTAGAATTCGCACTATTAGTAGGGACAGAGAAGGACATGAGACCGCAGATGCTGGATTCTTGATTAAAAAGCAGAATGCTGGAGGAACTCAGCAGGACGGGCAGCTTCTATGGGAGCGGACGGTGTTGAAGGGGCAGCACGGTGGCGTAACGATAGAGCTGCTGCCTTATAGCACCAGAGATCCGACTATAGATGCTGTATGTACAGAGTTTGTACGTTCTCCCTATGACTGCATTGGTTTTCTCCGGGTGCTTCAGTGTGTAGGATAGTGTTAGTGTATGGGCTGATAGCTGGTCAGCGTGGACTCAGTGGGCTGGAGAGCCTGTTTCCATGCTGTATCGCTAGTCTAACGTCTATGAAGGAAATGGCATTTCATGTCAGGAAACATCATACTGATCTAATTAATAGTGAAGGTTTAGTAGTGAAGCCTATATGATTTGATAAACATTGTAGGTTACATTTGAATTTTTCAGTTTTACATTTTCGGATCAGTTACAGTGTGCCTCAATTGTACATATTAATGTTTGGCAAAGCACGCAATTTCATTAAATACATACATCAATATTGGGAAAACAAGGAGCTGCAGATGCTGGTTGTCAATAAAAAGACACAAGTTGCTGGACAATTCAGTGGGTCAGACAGCAACTCTGGAGAATGTGGATAGGTGATCTTTTTTAGTCTTCTTCAGACTGAAGAAGGGTCCTGACCCAAAACGTCACCTATCCATGTTTTCCAGAGTTGCTGCTCTGTGTGCCTTTTTACATCAATGCTGATCTCATTTACAGCAGTGTGTTGAGAATTTGTCCAAGGAATGTTGCGAGCGAGAGGGAATTGCATCCTTGCAGATTTCCATGTTGACCATTACAGTGTTCATCATTATTTTTGCTCTTGTCATCATTGAACATGAACTGGATATGTATAAGAGGATTTTTATTCATCTCAGAGCTTCCATCATTGGAAACAGCTGTGGTGTTCCTAACCACCATGTGTTGCAAATCATTTAAAAATCCTCATGCAAATACTTGCGGTAAAGTTGATGTCCTTGTGCCAGAGTCCTCCTTCCAGGTGCTCTTCCACAAGGCAGTTAACTAGCACTAGGCCGTCTACTTGCCTCAACATGATCGAAGGAAGGGATGTCACCTCTGGGGGCTACATGAGTTGCAAGGGTGTCGGGTATAATGATATCCCTGTGAAAACCACCAAATACAATGCTGGTGGATGCATGTATAGCCGCTGAGAATGTCAGAAGATTTTTGTTCAGTTCTTGTTTTGTATATCTTTTTTATTCTGTATAAAGTTTATTTTAATAAAGATTTAAAAAAACGTAATCCCTAATCACTAAGTTGCCTCATGAACAAAATGAGTGATGGCATCCTTTTCTTCATGATTTCTTTTCAGTGTAAATGATGGTTTCAGTTAGCTACATCTCTGGTATTTCAGATCGGAATTTTTTCATTATATTTGTCTTGCACCGTGAAGGTGTTTGGTAATCCAATAGGCAGTTGCACCAGTAACCACAGAAGTGGTACAGGTTGCCCCTTAATTATTATTTTTTTGGCAATAATCACCATTATCTTTCTTCTAATTACTCACGTCTGTTATTTCTTGCCCAATTTCCATCCAGCCATTTCAAAAAGTTTTTGCCAGTCTCAAGCCACTGGGAAACACATCCTGCAGTCAAATGGGATTAGTGTGTTTTGAAAGCCACATGCAGCTTTCTGAAACTAAATATAAATTCTTTATGGTTGACATTTATTGTTGGCAGAGAGTTTTATCAGTGTAAACAAAAATTCAAGTAGACCTCCAGGGACATTTGTTAAAAACCAAAGAAAAACTGCCCATGTTACTGTATATCATAGCACTAGGTGTTAGATTATTTCCATATCTGTTGGTTACCTTACTGACAATAGTGTGGATTACATTATTAACAATGATGTGAATAATATTGTCAACAATGGTGTTGGTTGCATTATAGGCACAGGGAGGAATAACTTTATTGAAAGCAGCATTGATTGCATTGTTGACCAGAGTGTTGGTTTCTTTAACATAATCTTTTGATTACTTTGTAGATCAAGGTGATGGGTATAATTTTGGCAATAATGTTAGCCATTGTAAAAAAGATGATTGTTAGTTTGCTTTAGTTTAGAGATACAGCGCAGAAACAGGCCCTTTGGGCCACCGACTCCATGCCGACCAGCGATCCGTGCACATTAACACTATCTTACACATGCTAGGGACAATTTAACATTCATATCAAGCCAATTAACCTTCAAATCTATGCGTATTTGGAGTGTGGGAGGATACCAAACATCTTGGAGAAAACCTACGCTCCACAGGGAGAAAGTACAAACTACGTACAGACAAGCACCCGTAGTCAGGATCGAACCTGGGTCTCTGGCGCAGTAAGGCAGTAGCTCTACCGCTACACCACATATTGTTGGTGCATGGTTGGCTGTGATGTCAGTCCATCACGGGTACTGATCTCCACACCATTGAAGGGATTCACAGTTGCTGTCTCAAAAAGGCAGCCAGCATCATCAGAGACCCACACCACCCTGGCCACACACTTATTTTGCTCCTGCCATCGGGAAGAAGATATAGGAGTATGGAAACTATAATGGCCAGGGTCAGGAAAGCTTCTTCCCTACAATGTCAGGCTGTTAAACATTTCAACCTCCAAATAAGCTCTGAACTACATAGACATGGGGGGCATTGGTTTTGTCTTTTTAAAACATTATTGTTTGTTTTCTTTTATGTGTGTATGTTTGTGTGTTTCTACATATATATATATATATATATACTGAACTTTTTTGTTTATTATATTGCTTACAGAGTACTATGTTTACATATTCTGTTGTGTTGCTGCAAGTAAGAATGTCATTGTTCTGTCTGGGACACATGACAATAAAACTCGCTTGACTTTTGAATAATTGATGGTTGCAGTGATGGTGGAAGTGTTAGCTGCGTTATTAGTTGGTAGACGGAATGTATGCAATCAAAGCCCCTGGGTTGTATCCACTTGCCAGCCTTTGCCACATCCCCACCTCTCTTTTCCAGCTTTCTCCCAACTACTGCATCAGTCTGAAGAATTATCCCGACCTGAAATGTATACGCCCATTCCCTCCACGGATGCTGCCTGATCCGTTGAATTCCTCGGGCACTTGGTGATTTGCTCAAGATTCCAACATCTGCAGTTCCTTGTGTCCACACTGACTGCTAATATGCGTATTTGACCTCTTACTCTGCCCAGACTTACGATTAGGTCACAGAGCCTTCCATAAGATACTGAGTTCTAAATGGTCTACCCCTTATTCTTAAACTGTGGCCCCTGGTTCTGGGCACGCTGTGGAGAACAGAGGTACTCGGGCACCAACTTTCTGACTTTCATGTTGAATTAAGCTCATACAGCCATAACATCATAGGAAATGGAAGCAGAGTTTGTCTATACAAGGAACTGCAGACGCTGGTTTAAAAAAGAAGGCACAAAGAGCTGGAATAATTCAGCAGGTTGGGTCAGAAGTTTGTCTATATTGTCTCTTGAGCCTTCTCTGCCATCAACGAGACAATAGCTGGCCTGAACCTGATCCAGCTTGTCGCTTGGTCAAATATCCTTCTATGTGATGACTCACAATGACACCAACAATAGTCTCACTATTATTCTCAGCGTGACATCCAGACCTTTATTTACAGTAGTTTTGCATACATTCTTGATTATATTATTGATTGCTATGTAAGCAGTATTTATAACATTACCAGGAAAAATATATACTTTATGATAGTCGATAGGCCTGTTTAAGTCCATAACATTTATAGAATCGCTACAAATGCTTTATAATTAATGTTCACCCTACTCCCAACAACTCTGCTAATTCTACCAATGCATACATTTGCACGCAAAATGTTGTAGTTTGGTGTTTACTTCCCCTGTGGCATCTAAACGCATTCTTATAAATTTTGCTTAGCCCCTTGACTAGTTTAATGAAATGATTTCAAAACTCTGCAGAAATATGTCGATGCTGCTATATTTACAGTATAAAGCCAGACCATAAAGGGCCCCTTTGCCACATTGCTGTTAAGGTAAAAGGAGGGGAGGTGGGAGTGAGAGTAAGCCTTTTGGGGGCAATTTTCTTTCAGATCTCCCAATTTATAGAAGAAAATAATAACTCATGCAGAGTTATTTGGATTTCTAAATAAAAATATCAAGTTTCTAACCACAGCCTCATGGAATGACCATTTAGGTGGGGTCCAAGAAACCACGTTGGACTGAACAATTTCCAACACCAGTATCACTACTGTACTTAGAAATATAAAACTTTAATTTGGGGATATGCGAGCAAGTGATATTTTTATAAATTGTACACTAGTATTTGTAACTCCTGCTCTGTTTTAAAAACATAGAACCCTATTTTAAAGTAATCTGAACTCAAGATAAAGCCTAACTTTTCCATCTGATAGAAACCACATATTGCTGGCTGCTCGTGATGCATCCACCTTCCCACTAACTTCTTGGGGGATTTCACAATGGAAATTATGGTAATTGCAACTTTAAATTGTCATGGTGCCCTTCAGCACATTCTTCAGCAAATGTGGGATCTATGTGGACTGAACGCAATGAAATTCTATCATCCCATACAATTTTTCAGTGTTTCAGAATCAAACAGTTTAGTTTAGTTTATTGTCCAATGCACCGAGGTACAGTGAAAAGCTTTTGTTGTGTGCTAACCAGTCAGTGGAAAGACAATACATGATTACAATTGAGCCATCCACAGTGTACAGATACATGATAAAGGGTATAATGTTTAGTGCAAGATAAAATTCAGTAAATTCCGATTAAAGATAGTCCGAGGGTCTCCAGTGAGGTAGATAATAGTTCAGGACTGCTCTCCAGTTGTTGGTGGGATGATTCAATTGCCTGATAACAGCTGGGAAGAAACTGTCCCTGAAACTGGAGGTGTACATTTTCACACTTCTATACTTGTTGCAGACCTCACAACCCTTCCGAATTTGCCGGAAAGTTTCCGCTTTCTTATTTCATTTCCGCCATTCCGATTCCGCCTCACATTTTTCTGCAAAACACATGCCTCACCGCTCGCCCCGCCCCTCTCCCTGCCTCACCGCTCGCCCAGCCCCCTCTCTCGCCTCGCCCCGCCCCGCCGCTCGCCTGGCCTGGCCTGGCCTGGACTCGCTGCTCGTCTGGCCTCCCCTCGCCTGGCCTCGCCTTGCCGCTCGCCTGGCCTCGCCTCGCCGCTCGCCTGGCTTCGCCTCGCCGCTAGCCTGGCCTGGCCACGCCGCTCGCCTCTCCTGGCCACGTAATGTGAGACCTGTTGATGTTGAGAGGGGATGGGGTGGATGAATGGGGGGAATTGGGGTTGTGGGAGGGGAGGGGGGGAATGGGGGTCAGAGGGATGGGAGTAGGGGTGGGGGTGTGGAGGAAGGGAGGGGGGAGTGGGGGTGGGGATGGAGGTTCAAGGGGAATGAGGGTGGGAGGGTAGTGGGGGTGGGAGAGGAGGAGGGGAGGGGGAGGGGAGGGGAGGGGGATGGGAGGGGGGAGTGGAAGTGGGGGGAAAGGGGGGGAGGGGAGGGGGAGTGGAGGTGGGGGGCAGAGCATAATGCCAATAATGCCTACACATATTCCTGCACAATCTACCTGCAATAACCTAGATCAGACTGCACACTGCGGGTAGCTGGCAGTGCATTCCTGCCCAATATAACCCATACTCGAGATAAAACTCAGCGCCCTTATTCTTATGTTAAATCTGTTCTTGTAGTCCAGGCTCAAATGTTTCCTCAGTGTATGTGTCTGCTTTATTTTTGCAGCCACTGTTACCAAACTTAATTCATACACCCAATGCAACATAATTCCACTTGATATCTCTACTCCACTCTCAATGGCTTTCATGTATAAGCATGGCACAAATGTTTGCTGGCACGCAAGAGGTTGAGGGGAGACTTGATTGAAGTATATAAAATTATGAGAGGCGTATGTAGGGTAGACAATCAGAACCTTTTTTCCAGAGTGGAAATGTCAACAACTAGAAGACAGAAGGTGAGAGGGGCAAAGTTTAAAGATGAAGTGAGGGGGAAGTTTTTTCTTACACAGAGAGTGGAGGGTGTCTGGGACGTGACGTCAGGGATGGTGAAAGAGGCACATGCACTAGTGGCATTTAAAAGGCTTTTTGGATAGGCACATGGATATGCACAGAATGGAGGGATATGGATCATGTGCAGGCAGATGAGATTACTTTATCTTGACATCATGTTTTGTACGGTCATCGTGACCAAAGAGCCTGGTACTACGCTGCACTGTTCTACGTTTCATCTTCGATGCTAAGTATGGAGAACAATAAAACGATGTCACATTGTAGGCTTGGAAATGCTAATAGTATTCTCTGGAATGCCGGAGTTTGCGGGGAGACCTGATAGAAGTATATAAAATTACGAGAGGCATTGATCCGATAGAAAAGTCTGAATCTTTTTTCCCAGGATGGAAAACCCAAATACTGGAGGGCAGAATTTTAAGGTGAGAGAGGAAAAGTTTAATGGAGATGCGTGGGGAAACTTTCTTTACACAGAGGGTATGAGTGCCTGGACACGCTGTTGGGGGCGGTGGTTGATGCAGATATGAGAGTGGCTTTTATGTGGCTTTTGGATAGGCATATGGATATGCAGGGAATGGAGGGATATGCATTATACGCAGATAGATAAGAGATGGTCTTGGCATCATGTTCGGCACAGACATTGTGGGCCGAAGGACCTGGACCTGTGCTGTACTGTTCTGTGTTCGATGTTCTAAACTCATGCCATCTCTCTTTGTGAAAGTTTCAGCTGTTTCCACCAGGTACTGTCGGTGAATTGCCAATGTCACCCAGACTGGCAAAAAACAATGTGCTGGAGGAACTCAGCAGGCCAGGCAGCATCTGTGGAGGTGAACAGGACTGATGACATTTTGGAATCGAATGGAATGGAATACTTTATTGTCACATGTGACAAGGCATAGCACAATTCTTTGCTTGCATACTCAAGGTATGCATTAGTCACCACATACGGTGCTGACAAGGTACCTCTGTGCCAGGTCCCCCTTTGTTCACCCCCCTCTCCCTCCCTCACGGCAGGCCCCCCACACCAGGTCCTCCATTGTCCTTTCCCCTCCCCCTTCACGATGGTTCCCCGTGCCCTCATCGAACGCCGCAATGCCGACCAGCGAGGGTCAGGACCCTTCTTCGGCACATTGACCTTTGCTCATGCTTCCAGCATCTGCAGTCCCTTGTGTCTCCAGAGGTTAGGTTGGGTGCTTGGTAAAGAAATTGGATAAAAATACCAGCTACCTCAGTCAGTGGCATAGCCTGGACCTAACTTTATTCTGCGTCCTACCAATGAATTGTACTTAATAGTGACAATGCCTGGCTTTGAAATAGTTCCATTTCCCAGTGTTGGCATAGTCTGCTCTGATGATCACAGAATGGAATAGTCAAGAAATTGATCATCAGCCAAACTGTTCGAGGGGGTTCTCTCAAACATCCTTTGTAACTTCTGTGGAAGTTACCCTGGAGAAACAGTATAAAATTCCTCACATTATTTCTCTGGCACGTTTCCCACTGACATTACAGCAAACAATCACAATCTACTTGCAGAGTTCAGCTCCAAGTGTATGAGCTCTTAAAAACAAACTATTTATCTTTTTTATAGAATTTTCTGATTTCAGTCCCTGCTTCTGATTACATTATACGGACGGCACACCAATCTAAAGTGCCACGATCAAGCCAACTACCTGATGCTGAGGCAGGTCCCATTTAAATATCACAAAACCAGGATTCACCTGTACCATTGAGACCTATTTCTGCCAGGGTGGCCACTATATTCTTGGGTCGGTTTCGCACAGCAGACACATGGAGAACCCAGGATAAACATCATGGACTCTGTACAATAAGACATAATTTACTGATTTTCTTTTCCAAACATTTTTTTTTTGTGGTCCGCCTTAAAGCTGTGTTCTGAACAGCACTTCGAGATATTGTAAGAGATAATGTTCTGGTTTCATTCTGCAAGGCTTTGCAACCTCTTAAATACAATTTGTGCCACTGGAATTTCCTAAACCCCTGCCAAGGCAAAAGCTGGGATGTTTAGTTTAGTTTAGTTTAGTTTAGTTTAGAAATAATGGAAACAGGCCATTCTGCCCACCGAGTCCGCATCGACCAGTGATCCCTGTACACTAGCACTAACCTACACACTAGGGACAATTTACAATTCTTACCGAAGCCAATTAACCTATAAACCTGTATATCTTTGGAGTGTGAGAGGAAACCGGAGCTCCCGGAGAAAACCCACGTGTTCATGGGGAGAACGTATAAACTCCGTACAGACAGTGCCCGTAGTCAGAATCGAACCCTGGTTTCTGGCACTGTAAGACAGCAACTCTATCACTGCGCCACCAGAACGCCCAGGTGGACAGTACCTTACCTGTGCATTAACTGACTCCGCGCCTGTACCGTTACCACAAATGTCCACTTTTATGTCTCTAAAAGTCCCAAGAGGAAAGGTCGAATTACAGTGGAGGCTTTGGAGAGGTTGCAAAGGAGGTTTACCAGAATGCTGCACGGATTAGAGGATTTCAGCTACATGGGAGAGGTTGAATGGACTTGGGTTGTTTTCTCTGGAACCTCGGAGGTTGAGGGGATACTTGATCGAAGTATATAAATTATGAGAGGCATAGATAGATAGGGAAGACAGTCAGAACCATTTATCCCAGGGTGGAAATATCCTACATTTCCATAGGGCACAGCTATAAGGTGGGAGGGGGTAAGTTTAATGGAGATGTGCAGGGCATGGTTTTTACACAGAGAGTAGTGGGGGCCTGGAACATATTGCCAGGGTAGTGGTGGAGGCAGATACGACAGTGGCGTTTAAGAGGCTTTCAGATATGGACATGGAAGTGTAGGAATAGAGAGATACGGGCCATGTACAGGCAAATAAGATCAGTTCAACTTAGCATCGTGGTTGACACAAACATTGTGGGCCGTTCTTGTGCTGTACTGTTCTAAATTCTATGTTCTATGTAAGAGGCTAATCAGTTCTAAGTGCTTTTCTGCCGTATGCCATGGTGGCATAGGAGGAACAGGGTGCTGATGATGATAAGAATCAACCCCACCCAGCATCTGCGTGATGCTGCCATCTCTCAGGGCATCGGTATTAGACGTGTCCCCAATCTTGACAACAGAGCACTTACTAAAGGTGCACCAAGTAGCCAAATCCAGGCCAGGAATCAGCAGTCACCCATCCAATGTCATCCCAATCCCATGTCCCTTCACTATTGTATGAGAACCGTGGCGCCCGCCTGCAGTGGATCCGAAGCTCCTGAAGACCGGGACCCGGCAGGAGGAGAGAGTCGGTGACACCGGCTAGACAAAGGGCCGGTAGGAAACCGGGGGCTCTAACTTTCCATGCCGTCAAAGCCGGCTGTGGGAAACGCCCCCATGGCACAAAGGCTGAAGGCCTGGGCAGGAGCTGGCGAACCGAATGAGGTGCAACAGGCCTTTATAACCAGCTGCAGCTTGGACGATGTAAAATGGCACCAAAATCTGGCAACTGGTGCCCATGGACTCAGTGGGCTGTTTCCATGCATGTGATACGTAATCAGGGATTGTCTTTATGTATACCAATAATCACACTGATCAATATGCAAAAAAAAAAATTTTACTGTACCTTTGGTACACAAGACAATAAAAGAGCCGTTGAGATGTCGGTGGCAATTTATCCTCGATGATAAGCCCATAGGAAATGCCACCTGCTCCTGAGTAAACTGTCAGTGGGATCCAGAAAAGCAGCTGCCACAGTACAATACCTTAGAGGCAGTCACGAAGAAAGGGCTGGTATCCAGTCAGAGTGCAAAAGAAAACACAGTTTAAGAATAAGGGGTAGGCCATTTAGAACAGAGATGAGGAAAAACCTTTTCAGTCAGAGAGTTGTAAATCTGTGGAATTCTCTGCCTCAGAAGGCAGTGGAGGCCAATTCTCTGAATGCATTCAAGAGAGAGCTAGATAGAGCTCTTAAGGAGGTATGTGGAGGTATGTGGAGAAGGCAGGAACGGGGTACTGATTGAGAATGATCAGCCATGATCACAATGAATGGTGGTGCTGGCTCGAAGGGCCGAATGGCCTACTCCTGCATCTATTGTCTATTATCTATTGTCTATAAAAGAAATACTGAAATATATATTTGTGTCCTACAGAAGTTTGAAGACCTTTAGCCAATTTACTCACTAAAGGTCCCGACCCGAGACATCACCTATCCAAGTTCTCCTGAGATGCTGCCTGACCCACTGAGTTACTCCAGCACTTTGCGTCCTTACTCAGGAATTCCTCATTTCCTATTTAAAAAGCTGATTCTGATAGCTGACGCTGAGTGTTAATTGCCCAAGTTTTAACAGCTCTTTAAAGTTTGAAAAAAACAAAAGTAGCCAGGAAGACTTTTGATTGGGTAAAGTTAATGATGCAAAATATTACAATAATGATGATTTTTAGATCGGTCCTTTTATTTTGTCCAATGTTACTTCAAGAAGCAAAACAAAATTAAAAAATCTGTGGGTAGAGTAGTCAGAATAGCAATTAAATTTCTCCAATCCATAATAAAGCAAATTCAAAACAGATTCATTGGACCTTAGTGGATGGTGTCAAAGATCATCCAGTTCATTATAAAGGAAACACACAACATTAATTAGTTACTTCTAAATGCCATGACTTTGTCAATGTTCAGAAACCCGTTTTATTTGACATCCTTCGCGAACAAGTTTCACAGAAGTTGATCAATGTTGAAGCTTTGGTATTTAAAAACCACATAAACATTTGCAGGGTAAGATTGACATTGGCCAAGATTGATCTGAATGCGATCATGTTTAGATGGTTTGCCTTTTATTTTTGCGACAAAGTTAATTCAGGAATATCTTCAAACTAGTTCTTGATTGCACTGTTCAGATGTGCACAGTGTGCAAATCCAAGTATGTTTAGAAAAAAAAATTCTTGTAAAATACCTGGGAATGTTAATAATGCGTCGTAGAATTTTACAGCACAGGAGGAGGCTATTTGATTCATTACACCTCTCTGAAAGAGTTCTCCATTAGCCCCTTGATGAATGCCACATTTTTCAAGTTGTTTTCTGTTTCACCAGGCCCTCTGGCCCTCTGCTTCCAAACTAAAGTGCTAACACTTGCTTTTATGTTTCTGCTCTTCCTGTGTTGGGCTGCAATCCCCAATTTTTTTTCAAACATATTCATTTAAAGAAAATGGATGTCACTGAGAAGGCCAGCATTTATTGCCGATCTCTAACCCCCCACCACACACACACACGCGCACACACACACACACACACACACACACACACACACACACACACACAGAGCTATGGGCTTCGTTTTGAAATGGATTATTCCTTCTGGTGAAAATACTCCTACAATAAGGTCCCAGGATTTTGGACCTGGGGCCAATGAAGATACAACAGACTAGCTCCAAGTCAGGAAGTTGTGGGAAACACACAAATTATTATATTCCTGGTCCTTGTCTTACTTACTGGGAAAATTGCAGATCCGTTGGAGTATGTGCGTAAAGTAAATTTGTAAATTATACGCACTGCAGCCACGGCATGTCCACATTGGCAGGAGTGAATGTTTAGGGTGATGGATTATGTGCCAACCAAGCGAACTGCGTTGTTCTGCATAGCATTGAACCTCTGGAGTGTCACTGGAACTGTGCTGTTCAGCCAAGTGCAAAGTATTCCACTACTCTCCTCACTTGTGTACGGAGATACTGGAAAAGCTTTGGCAAGTCATGAGATGAGTTTAATGTGAATGGCATGGTGGTGCATACATTACTACTCTGCCTCACATCTCCAGCGACTTGGGTTCAATTCTAGCTTTGGGTGTTGTCTATATTAACCTATCAGCACAAAGAGTCATAGAGTGATACAACGTGGAAACAGGCTCATCGGACCAACTTGCCCACGCCGACCAACATGTCCCATTTACATTAGTCCCACCTGTCTGCACTTGGTCCATAGATTGTAATGCCAGTGAAATCCAAAGTGGATAGAGTAAGGGGTGATCTTATAGAAGTGTACAAAATCGTGAGAGGAATAGATTGGGTAAACGCAGAGTCTCTTGCCCAGAGTAGGGGAACCGAGAACCAGAGGGCATAGGTTTACAGTGAGGGTGAACCAAAGAGCCTTTAGTTTATTGTCACATGCACCGAAGTACAGTGAAAGGTTTTTGTTGCATGCTAACTATCAGCGGAAAGATAATACATGATTTATAATGATGCCACCCACATAATAAAAGGGAATAACATTTAGTGCAAGAAAAAGTCCAGTAAAGTCCAATTAAAGGTAGTCCAAGGGTCTCCAATACAGCCATGTTTTACAACCAGAGGAATATTTTTTTTCTACTTACTTCAGTTCTACTGGTATTCCAGGAAACCACATTGGGTCAAAAAATTGCTTCGATGTTAAGAATGGGCATTCTCACCCCAACTTTAGAATATGAGCTTTGGATTGGAAGTAGTCACATAATTAGTTAGTGACAATGACACCATAATTGGTTGTATAGTGGGTAATGAAGACAGGCTATTTGAGATTACAACAGAATCTAGATCATCTGGGAAAGTGGACCAATGAAGGGCAGATGAAAGTTCAGTGTGAAGTGATGTATTTTAGGAAATTCAACCAGGACAGGACATCCACGGTGAGTGGCAGGCCCTGGGCAGAGTTGTGAAACGGAGAGATCTATGGATAGATACATGGTACATAGTTACCTAAAAGTGGTGACACAGGGAGATAGGGTGATGGAGAATGCAAATGGCACGCTTGCCTTTATCGCTCAGGGCACTGAGTTCAAGAGTGACACAGTACAAACCGAACCGGACAATTACTGCCCTGTCAGCCCACTCGCAGTCATCAGCAAATTGATGGAAGCTGTTGACGACGGTAATATGAAGCACTCACCCACACAGTACACGACCTTAGTAAGACCACACCTAGAATATTGTGTGCAGTTCTGGTCGCCAAACCATAGGTGGGATGTGATTAAATTAGAGAGGATGCAGAAACGATTCACAAGGAAATGTCATATCCAGGTGTGGTCTAACTAACGTCTAGTTAGTATATTCTAGTTTGGAAACCCAACTAAAAATTGGGTGAGTGCTTCATATTACCATCGTCAACAACTACCATTAATTTGCTGATGACTGTGAGCGGGCTGACGGGGCAGTAATTGTCCAGTTCGGGTTTGCACTACATTTTATGAACACCACATATTTAAACAATTTTCCACATTGTTGGATAGACGACATTATTAAAGCCATACCGAAACAGCTTGTGCTCATACTCCACACGAATCTGTCTCATGCTTCTTCTCATCCGAACATCACGCCCTCAGCATCCCATTCTCTCTCACGTTCCTGTCTAGCTTCTCTGGAAATGCAACAGTGGGAGCTGATATCATTTTACAGTGTAGCAACCTTGGGGAGGAAGTGTACAGTTTCTGACCATTAATCACACACTGCCAATTTGACACGATTTCCATCCCAGAATCTAGTTGTTCCACTGAAGTTCGGCAGAATAAAGGCAGCCGGCTGCCTGTGCCAGTTTTATTCCTCTTATGTTTCAGTGAAGTACTTTGGCTGGGTTACTTGGCTATTTCCAAGGAAGGTAGGAGTATGATTTGATTTAGTTTTAGAGATGCAGCGCGGAAACAGGCCCTTCGGCCCACCAAGTCCGTGCCGCCCAGCGATCCCCGCACATTAACACTATCCTACACACACTAGGGACAATTTTTACATTTACCCAGTCAATTAACCTACATACCTGTACGTCTTTGGAATGTGGGAGGAAACCGAAGATCTCGGAGAAAACCCACGCAGGTCATGGGGAGAATGTACAAACTCCGTACAGACGGCGCCCGTAGTCAGGATCGAGCCCGAGTCTCCGGCGCTGCATTCGCTGTAAGGCAGCAACTCTACCGCTGCGCCACCGTGCCGCCCACGTTACTGTGAGTCTGGAAATACATGTGGGTAAGACTGTCCAAATAAGGATGCAGGTTTATATTCCAAAGGATTTTAATGAACCAGATGATGGTTACATTGATTCTTTGTCATCTTCCCTGGGTTAAGTATTTATTTTAAATAGTTTAGCTTATCTCATCAACTGAATTTAAATGTTTGGCATTTCAGAGAAAGGTTTGAATTGTAATGGTGGGCTTTCGGCAAAAAACAATCTGCCAGAGGAACTCAGTGAGTGGTGTCTTAACTGTGGAAGGAAAGGGAGAGTTGATGTTTTGGGTCAAGACCTTGAATCAGGACCCTGTTGCAGGGATAGACTCAAAGTGTTGGAGTAACTCAGCAGGTCAGGTAGTATCTCTGGAGAAAAAGGATGGGTGATATTTTGGGTCGGGACTCTTCTTCACACCAGGGTCTTCTCCCAAAATGTCAACAATCCTTTCGCTTCCACTGATCAAATGATCGATCCATTGAGCTCCTTCAGCAGTTTCTTTTTTGCCCCAGACCATAACATCTGGAGAGTCTTGTGGCTTCATGATGGGTTTGAATTTGTTTATCCAAACCTCTGGGTTGCCGGAATTGGGCCACCAGCTTCAGATCCCACCACCAATTTTGGTGGGATTTTAATCTGTTGATCCAGACTTCTGAGTTAATAGGTAGACAAAAAAATGCTGGAATAACTCAGCGGGCCAGGCAGCATCTCTGGAGAAAATGGATAGGTGACGTTTCGTGTTGGGATCATTCTTCAGGTCGGGACCCTTCTTCAGAATGAAGAAGGTTCCTGACCGGAAACGCTACCTATCCATTTTCTCCAGAGATGCTGCCTGCACCGCTGAGTTACTCCAGCATTTTATGTCTATCTTTGCTATAAACCAGCATCTGCAGTTCCTTTTTATTACACTCTGAGTTAATAGTGTGGTTTAACCACAGCACCATCATTACCAGAGGGACCCACAGCTGGGAGGAAATGACTCTGCCATGCCCAGCTCTTCCTACACTGGTTCAATGAAGAGTGAGGAACAAGTGCGGCTCAGTGGAGCAATTGGTAGAGCTGCTGCCTCACAGCACCAGAGACCTGCATTTGATCCTGACCTCGGGTGCCGTCTGCGTGGAATTTGCATGTTTTCCCCGTGACTGCATGGATCTCCTTTGTCCGCACGCTCGGTTTCCTCCCACAACCCAAGGACTTGCAGGTTTGTAGGTTAATTGGTCTCTGAAAATAGCCCCAAGTATGTAAGGAGTGGATAGTTAGTGGGATAACATAGAATTAGTGTGAATGGGTCGGTGTGGACTCGATGGGCTGAGGGGCCTGTTTCAATACTCTTTCTCTAAACTAAAGTATAGTAACAGGTCAGAGCTCCAGGCACCAATTAAATATGAGATCAACACATGACAAAACTGATGTCCGATACTACATGCAGAATAATCTTACAGCTAAAATATAAAGATTACGTTTTGAAGTCCCGCGATGTCTAGTTGTGAATGGCGGTGAGCAGTTAAACAGTTCATTGGGGGAAGAGGCTCTAAGATCATTGTGTGTCTCAGCATGTAAGTGCCAAAGATAAGTCTGAAGTATTTGCAGCCATCTTCAGCCAGTAGTATTGTCTTCTGGAGAAGGATACCGACCCGAAACGTTGCCTGTCCATGTTCCCCACAGATGCTGCCTGACCCGCTGAGCTACTCCAGCACTCTGTGCCCTTACAAATATTGACTGTGGATCCCTCCCACCATCACAGGATTCTTGCACTTCAGAAAGAAATATGACCTCCTTCAGCAAACATGGTAGAAAGGTAGCAGCACAACCATGTTAAGTTCTTCAGAAGGACCAGCAAATATAATGTTATCATCCATATGTATTATCAGCAGCAGTCAGTGGGACCATGGTCCTGAATCTAAATGCAAACTGCCCCATTCAAGGTTGGTGGGATCAGCAGCAACAGTTTGTTGCGTATTCAAGGAGTTTGAAAATTAGATATATTGACCCCCAAAATGTAAGGGTATTCCAATGAGCTCCTCTTTGGATGAGAACCAGAGGACATAGTTTTAAGGTGAGTGGGGAAAGATTTAATAAGAATCTGAGGGGTAACATTTACACGCAAAGGGTGGTAGGCGTATGGAATAAGCTGCCAGAGGAGGTTGTTGAGGTAATGTTTAAGGAACATATAGACAAGTACTTGGATTAGACAGGTTTGGGCCAAACACAGGTGGGTGGGACTCGTGTAGATGGGACATGTTTGCCGGTGTGGGCAAATTGGGCTGAAGGGACTGTTTCCGTGCTGTGAGACTCTATGACTATGTACAGAGGAGAGAAGCAGGAAGATTGGCAAAGGAAATGTTGAGAACATCCAGTTTGCAGATGACCAGCATATAGACTAGGGTTTTGGAAGTGGGATGAGGCAGAAAGTAGATAGGTCAGATTAATACATTTCAGATCAAACTAGATAAACTCGTGTTTTTCTTTACAGTGATCCTGAAACATTAATTGTGCATCTGTAACTGCTTAAGCACATCACTTAACTTCTCCTGCGGGTTTGGTTTCCTTCCCACTTGCTTTCACTTACCTATTAACATATAGTTAGATGTCAGCAATATATGAAATCTATAATTTTTTTGTGGAACAGTCATTATTTTATCTTTGTCTGAAGCCCAAGCAAGTTGGCTCAATTTTCATGCTTACTTTGGAAAAAAATCAATATTGTAAACGTTCTTGGTGCTGCTGTAAGATTTCAGAGAAACAATTTGTTTCCAAAGTAGATGTTATGCTTTCTTAGAGAGGTGAACTGCAGAAGTGCACTCAGGTATGACCGTAAATCTGCATTCATTTCTGTCATCTGCATGATCATGGGCTGGTTTAGAATTACGTACAGGGCACACATAAAAACTGAATTTACAGTGTAATCTGCTCCCTGCTGAATGATGCTTATTATTATTATTATTATAATTATTAGTATGTTTAAATATGCATATTTAAGGTACATGCATAGGTACATGCATATACCTGATTTTCATTCACTAGTGCATTCAAGGGAAAGACAATCAATTTCCAGCACAGAGATAAGTTAAAGGTAGACACAAAATGCTGGAGCAACTCAGCGGGTCAGGCAGCATCTCAGAAGAGAAGGAATGTGTGACGTTTCGGGTTGAGACCCTTCTTCAGACTGATGTCAGGGGAGGGGACGGAACAAAGATAGAATGTAGTCAGAGACAGTAAGATTAGTGGGAGAACTGGGAAGGGGGAGGGGATGGAGAGAGATAGCAAGAGCTATTTGAAGTTAGAGAAGTCAATGTTCATAGCGCTGGGGTATAAACTACCCAAGTGAAATATGAGGTGCTGTTCATCCAATTTGCATTGGGCCTCACTCTGAAAATGGAGGAGGCTCAGGACTGAAAGATCAGATTGGGAATGGGAGGGGGAGTTGAAGTGCTGAGATCAGGTAGGGTAAGACAGACTGAGCAGAGGTGTTCAGCGAAACGATCGCCGAGCCTGCCCTTGGTCTCGCCGATGTAGAGAAGTTCACACCTGGGACAGCGGATAGAGTAGATGAGGATGGAGGAGGTGCAAGTGAAATTGAGATAAATTCCGTTCTCCCTCATTCATCGTGTTATTTATCTGCTTCACCCGGGAATGTCTGTTTGGGTCCTTGGATGGAGTTGAGGAGGAAGGTAAAGGGACAGGTGTTGCATCTCCTGTGGTTGCAGGGAAAAGTACCTGGGTTTGGGTGGGAAGGGATGGGTTCACCAGGGAGTTTCGGAGGAAACGGTCTCTGCGGAAAGCAGAAAGGGGTGGAGAATGGGAAGATGTGGCCAGTAGTGGGATCCCGTTGGAGGTGGCGAAAATGTTGGAGGATTATATGCTGTATGCGACGGCTGATGGGGTGGAAGGTGAGGACAAGGGGGACTCTGTCCTTGTTGCGAATGGGGGTTGAGGGGGACCAAGAGCGAAGCTGCAGGATATCGAGGATACCTTCGATTTAAGCCAGCATCTGCAGTTCTTTCCTGCACAGAAATAAGTTATTTGGACCAACATATCAATGTCATACAAGCCTCCCCTCATCTTATTTCATCTCACAAGCAGACCCTTCTATTCCGTTCTCCCTTATTCTTCGGGTTATTTATTTCCAGCTCAACAAGTGGTAGTGAGTTCTACATTCTCATCAATCCGAGATAAACTTCTTTCTCGTTTATTGGCAACTTCTATCAAAAAGTAAAGGCTATTATGATCAACATCCAGTGTGTTGCTATTTCAGCAGATAAGTAATATAACTGTTATTTATCTAATATAACTTCAGACTTTGGAGATGCAGTGTGGAAACAGGCCCTTTGGCCCACTGAGCAATTGTGCCGACCAGCAATCACCCTGTACACTCGTACTATGCTACACAATAGGGACAATTTACAATTTACAGACAAATCTGTACATCTGTACAAATCTGTACATCTATGGAGTGTGGGAGGAAACCGGAGCACCCAGGGAAAACCCACACGGTCACAGGAAGAATGTACAAACTCTATAAAGACAGCACCCATAATCAGGATCGAACTGGGACTCTGGCGCTGTAAGGCAGCAACTCTACCGCTGCGCCACTGTACCGCCCTAAACACCATCTCCATTCAGCTGAGTGCAATGTATGAGTTGGTGGAACCAGAGCAGTATGAGAGCATCATTAACTAGAAGTAGAAGACTTTTTACCATTAAGGCATCCTTTTACAGAAAGCGTGTTAATGCCATATAGAGTACAGCAAAGAATCAATAGGATGATGTCAGGGGTAGAATGCAAACCATATGATGGCAAACAGATTTTTAAGGGAATTATTCCCTTCACAATAGTTATATTACTTATCTTTATGGAAATCTAATCTACAGAGAATCACTTCATTCCAACATTTTCCAGATGGTTCCATACACTCAGTCATCTCGTCGCTGCTCATTCCATCAAAGTTCTGCAGAGTTCATCATATCAGTGATGAGGAAAATGTCAAGTTACATTAATGTGGTGGCCAAAGAAACACCATTTCTGATATCATTAAAGCCCATTTAACTTCACAGAATTGTAATATTTTTTTACATTCACTCACAGTGAAGACAATGATTTTGTGACTAAAACCAAATACAATACTCCAAATGCTGGTGCCTTGATCCTCTGTCTTCTTCTTTTCTTCCCCTGTGGCCGGCATCACCATTCCATTGTTTGCCTGCATCATGTGGCCACACTACCTATCGTCTTGTCATTCAAATCATTCAGGATCATGTACACATGTTTTTCAGCACTGTACCTATATCCTGACATATATCTTCATTGCATCCCAGTTTATACAAATAGCTATGATTGCAATATACTTTTTACTTCTATTTAAAGGCCCAAATATTGTCCAGATTGCCCAAAGCAACAAGTTTGGGTCAGCAATACGTTTTACAACCAGACCAATTGAAGGTAAAATCAGGTGGAAAACAAAACAGATAACTAACCCTGAAATCTCCCCCTTCCCAGCAAATGTAGGTTGTAGACACGGGGAACAGCAGAAGTTGATTTACACACAAAAATACACAAAGTCCTGGAGTAACTCAGCAGGTCAGGCAGCATCTCTGGAAGATTAGTTTAACTTTAAGGCTTGTTAGTGCTGCATGAGGGCACCTTCGAGCAACAAAAAAAACACGCGCCAGTACAAACATTTCACGGTGGTGCACAGATACCATCAATAACGTTAAGTTATATGTTTAGCAAGGAACTGCAGATGCTGGTTTAAACCGAAGATATATACAAAAATCTGGAGTAACTCAGCGGGTCAGGCAGCATCTCTGGAAAAAAGGAACGGGTGACGTTTCGGGTGTGACGGGCTGAGTCACTCTAGCCTTTTGTGTCTACCTTAAGTTATATGTTTCTGCTCAGTGTCAGCATGTAGAGTCATTGAGTCACGCAGCACAGAAACAGTCCCTTCGGCCAAACCAGGCCATGCCGACAAAGATTATCCATCTACACTAATTCCACATACCCTCTAGAAACCTATAAATCTTTCCTATCCATGTTCCTGTCCAAATGTTTTTTAAATGTTGTTATAGCTCCTGCCTGAACAACCTCCTTCGACAGAAGGAGACAGAGAGATTAAGAAAGGAGAGAGAGATGTCAGAGATAGTCCAAGTGAATTTGACGGCAGGGTGGAAGTTAGTGGTAAAATTAATGAAATCAACGAGTTCTGCGCAGGTTGGGGGATGGTGCCGGTGTATTTTTGGAACAAGGACTGTTCAATGTAACCAACAAAAAAGTGTGTGCCCGTAACTACATCTTTAATGAAGAACACGAGAGGAGTCTGATGCTCAACAAAAATTGCCTAGTGGAGGAGAGAGTTACTAGAGGGAAACTGATTTGGTCTCTGTTCACGGAAAAACTGGTGGGCCCTGAGACCTTCCTTGTGGGAGATGGAGGCGCAAAGGGACTAGAATGCTATGGTAAAAATGAGGCAATCGGAGCAACTCTACCCCTGTGCCACACTAAAAAATTGAAAGTTATTGAAGAGTTAAAGAGTGTGTGAGTTGTCACGGATATAATTAGCAGGGACTAGACAAGGGGGGATAGAATGGAATCAAGATATTTGGTGATGAGTTCTGTGGGACAGGAACAGGCAGAAGCTTGCCCTGAAATGCCTCATTGGGAAAATTGTGTTCACAAGTCCAGTTTTTCACACCTTGTAGTTTTACATCATCAAGCTGAATTGCTAAAATTAAAATAAGATAATCTAGACCAATTTTTCTACCTTGGCCAAGGCCAACACACTTGGCATCATTGCTGACAAGAATCACTAATTCTGCGGTAAAATACCCATATTCCATAAATAATTAAGAGTTAAATAAGTAGGCTGAACAATTAAAGGCACAAGAAACTGCAGAAACTAACCCAAAGTGCTGGAGGATCTCAGTGGGTTCCTCCCACAGATGTTGCTTGACCCATTGAGTTCCTCCAGTACGTTGTGTTTACGCCAAACAATTAGTTTAACTCAGGATAATGACGTACCTTTAGAAAAGAGATGGGGAGGAACTCAGAGGATGGTGAATCTGTGCAATTCATTGCCACAGATGGCAGTGGAGTATTTTTAAAGCAGATATTGACAGGTGCTTGAATAGTAAGGGTGTTGAAGGTTATGGGGAGAAGGCAGGAGAATGGGGTTGAGAGGGAAAGCTAAATCAGCCATGATTGAATGGCAACATAGACTCGATGGACCAAATGACCTAATGTTGCTCCTATGAAGTGAACACATGAACTTAATTGGCCAGGTGAACCAATAATCACCAACTGACAATCAATCTGCCACCTCAGTTACTGAAGGTTGATCACAGGCCATAGACATCCTGAGAAGGAGCTCATGCTTGTCAAAGCAAGTGAAAAATGTCTTAATTGCTTGCTGTCACTTGCAATATTGCTCATCCCTGAAATTATTTTTTCACTAAAGATGCTGCCTATGGCTTGCAGAGAATTTATTATCAAAACTTTGAAAGTTTCTGTTGGCTTCCTCAATTACTCCAGGGAGGAAAAACATTTTGAGTAAGTGACGTCAACTCCTGAGTAGAGGGAGAAAATATTTTCTTTAACCTTGGTCTGTGTGATCCAACAAGATTAACAATCTTGTTAATTTTGTGGCACGGTGGCGCAACGGTAGAGTTGCTGCTTTACAGCGAATGCAGCGCCGGAGGCTCAGGTTCGATCCTGACTACGGATGCTGTACTGTAAGGAGTTTGTACGTTCTCCCCATGACCTGCGTGGGTTTTCTCTGAGATCTTCGGTTTCCTCCCACATTCCAAAGACGTACAGGTATGTAGGTTAATTGACTGGGTAAATGTAAAAATTGTCCCTAGTGTGTGTAGGATACTGTTAATGTGCGGGGATCGTTGGACGGTGCGGACTTGGTGGGCCGAAAAGGCCTGTTTCCACGCTGTATCTGAAATATGAAATATGAAAATAAATTAACCATTTTGAGTATTAGGAAATGTAAAGCACATTAGGCTTTTGTCATCATTTACTTCTGTTTCAATAAGAATGTGCCTTAATGAAATGTTGTTAAGATTGCAGTAATAGGAGCGAGCAAACACTCTGCTCAAGCTCAATTAAGATGTAAAATGAACAAATTCACAGAGATAAACCCAATTCTGGAGACACAGAAAGGATGTCATTCACTGCAACCCCTGGAACTTGCTGAGAGTACATACGGGAAAATTGCAAATTCCCCCACATGGGAGTTTACTTTAGTTTTCTTTAGTTTAGAGATACAGCATGGAAACAAGCCCTTCGGCTCACCGAGTCCACACCGAGCAGCATTCCCCATACATTAAAACTATGCTACTACTGGGAACATTTTACGCATATGCCAAACCAATTAACCTACATACCTTTAAGACTTTGGAGTGTGGGAGGAAACCGCAAATCTCGGAGAAAGCCCACGCGGTCACGGGGAGAACATACAAACTCCGTACACACTGCACCCATAGTCGGGATCGAACGCGGGTCTCTGGCGCTGCAAGCGCTGTAAGGCAGCAACTCTACCGCTGCGCCACCATGCCCCCCAGGTTCTCATCAATTTATTTTAATGGACAGAAAATCCCAGGCTGGAGCATGCGATTTCCTCATCTACACTCTGCACCACAAGCACCAGAGCAGATTTAGTGTTTCAGACAGAAATAAATACTCACAGCTGCTCTGACGAAATGATGTTAGAATGAAATAAGCAGTTTTGTGTAAAATAATGGTTTCTATTAAATGGAATCAGAAAATAAAAGGAAATATACGTTTCCATTGATGATAGTACCCAGACAAATCCGCTTGCATTAAGTTAATAGAGTAGGAGGTTCATTGCAATATGGTAAATGCATTATAGTTACACAGTAATGGGAACAAAATAGAGGATTACATTTATAGGCAATTTGCAGAGGTTTATAGCAATGATTATAACAATGGTGGTGAAAATTATGGGGTGGACAAGCACTTTAATAATCCTAAATTGGGAATAAGTTTGTGCTTAAATAAATGTTAATGGCTCGTACATATTTTGTGGTTGTTTCTTTAATAAGTGTGCAAATTGTATTCCAAAGAACTGACCAGATCCCGAACATGGTTATGGATAATGAGGCACAGCCATCAAGTAACATAATGTTCTCAGGATATTTTCAAGTTGTCAATTTAGGGAGTGAAAATAAAAAGTATTTGTTTCAAATATGAGTTTGGGAGAAGATGGCAAAGGTGCTAATTATACATGGAAACAAAAACTGTGTCAAATCATTGGAAATAAAAGTTAGCCTGTGTTGAACAGAGGGTAAAGGGCTTGTCCCACTTAGGCGATTTTTTAGATGACTGCCGGCGACTGTCAAAGTCGTAGCAGATCGCCGAAATTTTCTTTTACCTAACGACAATGACCACGACAATGCCGAGTCAGGTTGAGAGATTAGACCGTCTTCGGAAACATCGCGAAATTAACAAGCTATCAATGCTTCTCCGGCATCCTAATTTTCGCTGAAATCACTGACAAGTCGGTAAGTACTTTAGAGTTTTGAAATATAACATCTTGCCCGGGTTACTTGAAAACCAAGCTTCACGGTAACAAGGCATAAACTGGATTGACTTACAGTTTACTTATAGAAGTATTAAGAAATTTAATTTTAAAAGTGGTTAAATGGATTTTTGTGAAAAGTGTGTGGGCATTCTTAGAAAATGTACAGGAGATGCATATCTGTTTTCTGGGTTGCATATCTGGGTTGGGAGCCCACTTTAAATGTGATTGCTGATGGCTGATCGCGAAAATTCCCACGCTTACCTGACCGTCAAACTATTGCCTCCAATCTACATGTCAAATGTCCTGATGGTAAATAAATTGGTTAAATACAAGCATTTTATGGTATCTTGAAATGACTTTACTTATTTTAATATTATGTGCTTCTAAATGCATCTAAGAGAACCTAGCAACCCTGGGGACAGCAGGCGACAGCGCCCGCAATAAGCAACGATACCTGCCGACAAGTCAGCTGTGGCCGAGAAATTTAACTCCGGTTGATTTCTCAGCGACATGCTGAGATCCACTACGATTCTTGGGAAACTACTCACGATCATGCCCATGACACCCTGGCGACCTGTCAGCGACAGCCTAGTCGCCGGCAGTCGCCTTAAAATCACCTAAGTGGGAATGGCCCTTAAGACAGGAAATTGTTGGTCAATTCATTTTTCCTTCCTTGCAGAGAAACGTCTGGGTTTGAATGTTCTGCTTTGTTGGAACAATAGCCGGATTTCAAATGAGCTACAATTTGTCATAGTTGTGCAATCAGAGTTTTCTAGCACATAAACAATATGTTGCCACATCCACCAATTATCAAGAGCCCATCTGCACTAATCCTACATGAATACTTCAAGTAACCCTTGCTTTCCCTCTCTCACCATCCCCTCCCCTTCCCAGTTCTCTTACCAGTCTTACTATCTTCGACTACATTTTATCCCTGTACCGCCTGCTTCCCTGACATCAGTCTGAAGAAGGGTCCTGACCCGAAACAACACTCAGTCCTTCTCTCTAGAAATGCTGCCTATCCCACTGAGTTACTCCAGCATTTTGTGCCTATCTTCGATTTAAACCAGCATCTGCAATTCTTTCCTACTACATGAATCCCTTTTCACTCTCCCTACATTTTCTTCAACTCGCCCACATTCAAGAGTCAGGAGAGTTTTATTGTCATATGTCTCAAAACGGAACAATGAAATTCTTACTTGGAACAGCACATATATAAACATAGTACTCTGTAAACACCATAATAACCTGATTGGTGTAGGGATGAATCTGCCCCTGAACCTGGATGTTACAGTTTTCAGGTTCCTATACCTTCTTCTCCATGGCAGAAGTGAAATGAGAATGCCAGGATGGTGTGGGTTCCTGATGATGCTGGCTGCCTTTTTGTGTCAGCAACTCCTGTAGATCCCTTCGATGGTGAGGAGGTCAGTACCTGTGATGGACTGGGCAGGGTTCAATACTTTTTGCAACCTTCTTCGTTCCTGAGAATTAATTAGTAAGGGTGTCAAGGGTAATGGGGAGAAGACGGGCGAGGGAAAGATAAATCAGTCATGATTGAATGGCAGATAAGATTTGATGGTCCGAATGGCCTAATTCGGCTCCTATTACTTATGGCCGCCGTTCCTGTTGCCATGATGCAACCAATCAATACACTCTCTACTATACACCTGCAGAAGTTCAACAGAGTATTCGTTGACATACCGAATATCCTCAATCTTCTAAGGAAGTAAAGGCATTGATGGGCTTTCTTTATGATTGCATCAAAGTGCTGGGTCAGAGATATGCACGCCCAGAAATGTGAAGATTTTGACTCTCTTCAGCACCATCCTGTCAATAGAGACAGCTTTGTGGATCCTCGATCTTCCTGTTTCAAAGCCAACTTTGATGTTGAGAGCAAGGTTGTTGTTCTGCCACCATTTGGTCAGTTGATCAATCTCCCTCCTATACTCTGACTTACCATTATCTGTAATTCCAACAAAGGTGGTGTTATCAGCAAAGATGGCGTTCAAGCCTTGCCACAGCTTCAGGATGTCTGCCTCATCCTCCAGTTTGGGGTGAAACCCTTTTTTGATGAGCTTATCAAGGTCTATGACTCACCTGCATACTAGAGACAATTTACAGTGGGCAACTAACCCACCAAATGAAGATTTGGTGATATGGAAGGAGCAGGAGAACAAGAGAAACCCATGCTGTTTAAATTAGTTTAGTTTAGTTTATTTTCACGTATACTGAGGTACAGTGAAAAGCTTTTGTTGCGTGCTAACCAGTCAGTGGAAAGACTATAGATGATTACAATTGAGCCATTCACAGATAAATGATAAAGGGAATACCTTCATCACGTAACATTAGAAAGGATTTGAAGAAGAATTTCTTTAGTCAGAAGGTCGTGAATCGGTGGAATCCATTGCCACAGATGGCTATGGAAGCTAACTCAATGGATATTTTTAAGGCGAAGATTTACAGATTCTTGATTAGTAAGGGCATCAGGGGTTATGGAGAGAAGGCAGGAGAGTGGAGTGGAATTGAGAGGGGAAAGATAGATCAGTCATGATTGAATGGCAGAATAGACTTGATGAGCCGAATGGCCTAATACTGCTCCTAGAATTTATGAAGTCATGAAATAATGTTTAGTGCAGGATAAACTGCAGTAAAGTCTGATTAAAGATAGTCCAAAGGCCCCCAGTGAGGTAGATAGCAGCTCATGACCGCTTTCTGGTTGTTGATAGGATGGTTCTGTGGCCTGATAACTGTTGGGAAGAAACTGTCCCAGAATCTGGAGGTGTGCATTTTCACACTTCTACACATTTTGCCTGAGAGTAGAAGGAATGACCAGGCTGAGACTCATCCTTGCTTATGCTGGTAGCCTTATCGAGGCAGCGTGAAGTGTAAATAGAGTCAATGAAGGGGAGGTTGGTTTGTGTGATGGTCCGGGTCCACAATTCTCACCAATTTGTGGTCTGCATTCTGCGTCCACAAGTCTCTGCAATTTGTTGCAGCCTTGGATGGAGCTGTTCCCAAACCAGCTGTCACTGGGGGAATGTACAAACTCCACAAAGACACCACCTGAGTTGAGGATTGAACCTGGGTTGTTAGAGCTGTGAGCAGCTGTACTAGCCATACCATTGTGCCACCCAGCAGGATTCCTCCCATGTTATGGAGCCTACTCAGACAGGATAGACAGATTGGACAGAAGATGGCTCAAGCTGTCTGTGCCACAGTAGTGTCTATTTTTAATGGGCCACAAGTGCTTGCCAGTGCCATAAATATAAATCATCTATTGCAAATATGCCATATTGCTTGCAAAGACCCACGGATCTAAATTGATGAAATGATGCACAGCCACAGAACTATTGTCAGATATTGCCATTGTATGGATGGAAAAGACAAACCATCACTACTGAATAACTTAAAACACCTTAATAACTTATTTTATATTAGGGTGATATGGATTATAGGTGACAAATAGATAGGTAAGAAATGGTGGAGACAAGGTGTGGTAAAAAGCGCTATTGTGAAAGGATCTTTATAAATTAGGAGAGAGATAGGGACAGAGGGGAAATGGGTTATCCAAAATGGGAGAATTCAATGTTTGTGCCATAGACTACCCGGTGGAACATGAGGTGCTGTTCCTCTAGTTTGTGTTTTGCCTTGGCCATTGCAGTGGGGCATGCTGAGGAAAGACAGGTCGATGTGGGTATGAACAGAGGAATTACAATGGCTTGCAACCAGGACGTCCATGCGGTTATAGTGGACAGAGCCTGTTTGCAATTAGTTTCACCAAATGCACTAGGCGAGGTTGAAAGAGGCACAAGTGAATCTTTGCCTCAGCTGGAAAGCTGCTTCAGTCCCTGGATGGTGGTGAAGGAGAAGGGGTAGGGACAATTGTGGAGACAAGTGCCTGAGGAGGGGAAAGGATGAGCGAACCAGGAAGTTGTGAGCGTGGTCCCTGCAGGAAGCAGAAAGGGGTAGGAAGGACAAGAAATGACAGGTGGTGGGATCACATTGTGGCTGATAGAAATGCTGAAGAATTATGTACTGGATGCAGAGGATGGTAGGGTGAAAGGAAAAGTCCAAGGAACTCTATTCCTGCTCTGTCTGGGAAGGCAGGGTGATATTGGAAGTGCTGGACATGGAGAATATGCGGGTAAGGGCTCCAACTACCACTTTGCTACGTTTCTTGATAAAGGAGGACATGCAAAAAGCCCCTTTCTGAGAACAGACACGATAGAGAGAAACACCAAGAGATGGCATCCTTATATGAGACAAGACAGGAGGCAGTGTAATCACGGTAGCTATGGGAGTCAGTGGGTTTTGAGTAAATGTTACTGGATAGCTTGTCTACTGAGATGGAGACAGAGATGGAGAAAGCGGCGAGAGGTATCGGAAATAGTCCAAGTGAATATGAGGTTGGAAGTTCGTAGAAAAGGTGGTGAATTGGGATAATGTGTATGCTCTGTGTTTGTCAGAGAGAGAGAGAGAGAGAGAGAGAGAGAGAGAGAGAGAGAGAGAGAGAGAGAGAGAGAGAGAGAGAGAGAGAGAGAGAGAGAGAGAGAGAGAGGTTCATTTACACCTCCTGGCACTGCAGGCAAAATATTTCTAAGAAAATATTGACAGTTCTTGTAGTTCGGAGCCTCTTCCTGTTGGCAGGAAATCCATTGCAGTTTCCCATTTGGACCACATATTAAGGTTTGCGTTCAGAACCCTTTGAATTTATACCCACCCATTTCCAGGCAGCCAGAACTGGGTCAATGTTGCATGTATTTGTGTGTGAGAGAGAAGGATTTTAATTATTGCTGGGCATTTAATTATGAGAGAAGACTGAACTGTGCCCTTGACTTTCATTGTCTCTCCCCGTCTCTGATCACAATCCAACAAATTGACTTGCTGAAAGTGGATTGATATTCCCTCTCTCTCGTATGCAAGCAAACCTTGAGTTGTACCAAGTAAGTTGTAGGAACATGGAACATGGAGTCTGAAGAAGGGTCTCGACCCGAAACGTCACCCATTCCTTCTCTCCCGAGATGCTGCCTGACCTGCTGAGTTACTCCAGCATTTTGTGAATAAATACCTTCGATTTGTGCCAGCATCTGCAGTTATTTTCTTATACTACTTATGGAACATGGAACTGGCCCTGGAGATGGATGTGCTGTTAATGTTTTTTTCCCCATTGTAATAACAGTGATCACAATTCAATACTAATTTATTTATTGAGTGTGAAGCACGTTGAGAGGTCCCAATATAACTTTGTTCGGTACATTTTTTGGTTGAAAGCAAAATATAATTATCTGAACAGGGATAAAATTTGTGTTGGAACACTTTTTTTTAAATCGGTAGTATGTGATTATTGATGAATAGTTTGATAGTGAAATCTGTGATGTATTACTGCAGATTTCTCATATCGTTCCCATTTGGAAACATAAACCTCCATACACAAAATACAGCATAAAATTAATGGACTGACCCTAGAGTACCTACTGACCAAATTAGCATTGTGGCATTTCAATTGTTCTCTTATTCTGAATGTTGCTGTCATTTACACGTTCAGAAATGTATACAGTTCGTTGTTATAAATGTGTGTATATGTGGTGTACTTAAAAACAATGATTTATGTCAGGGATACTGGCCATTTGGCAGATAACTCCTACATCATTTCTGTAACATGGGATTCATAAATTCAAGGACAGAAAATCATGTATTGAAACATGAAGTAGGTTTGTAGACCAATCTTAGAAATGACAAGCAAGAAACTAAGGTTTCTTTTCATTTTGGCAGACCAGTTGTACTGTGATTCTTGTATTCATTGGTCTGTTCTGGGTCCCTGAGCAACTGAGGAATGCAGATGAATTGTTTTGAAAATGGATTTTAGATGCCAAATACATCTAGTGCTTTGCAGAATATACTGTAGCCTGGGTTTTGGAGTTCTAGTCTCAATAACTTCATCTCTTGGCCCTGCAGAATAATCAGTAGTTAAATGAAGCCTTTATTTGTTGTTAAACTAACTTGTAAAATTTCTAACAATGTTCCATACAATAAATAATAGCCCAATATTTTGAAAATAGTTTCTAGTCACCATCTTTAAAATGGAAAATCTGATAAAAACATGACAATGGGCTGGTGCAATAAATAATAGTTATGGTATTACTTATATTTTTATTTGTTCCTTTGTCTATTTGTGTTGTTACTTGAAACAATGTACTGGAAGTGTACCAAAAAGAGTAAAACTAAGGTGCTGGTTAACATGCTTAGCATTTGTCATTTTCATATGACTTTCAGAAATCGCTGTGATATATAGCGTGCCCAATATCAGAATTTACCTCTCTGTGTTCGTTAGTTTAGTTTAGTTAACTTTACAGATACAGCACAGAAACTGGCCCTTCGGCCCACCATGTCCGCGCCGACCAGCGATCCCCACACACTAGCGCTATCCTATACACACCAGGGACAATTTACAATTTTACCAAGCCTATTAACCTACAAACCTGTACATCTATGGAGTGTGAGAGGAAACCGGAGCTTCCAGACAAAACCCATGCAGTCACGGGGAGAGCATACGAAACTTCGTACAAACAACACCCATAGTCAAGATCGAACCCGGGTCTCTGGCGCTATAAAACTCTACTGCTGCGTCACCGTGCGGCCCCTTGATAGAGTGCAGTGTATCCCATTGTTGTTTGACATTTGGCAACATCATTTTCCATTTCCAGTAAATGAATAACAGCACTATCAGAACACAGTTAATTCAAGACCATTTTCTTTCAGAAATATTACATGCAAGAAGCAACAAATTGCACTGATATCCTTTTGAAATGTATCTACTAAATATAATTGACTTGGTGTCACAGAGTCATAAAGCTTCCCCTCTCTTCTATATCCATTAGTTCCCCTTTGATTCTCTTTGCACTTACCTACACTAAGAGGTATTTACAAAAAGCAACTAACATATCTTGTGATCTTGGAATCATAAGATCTTACAGCACAAAAACAGCACTTCAGCCCACATTGTCAATGCTAATCCTCAAGTGCCCATCATTTACCTGAAATTGTTCTGTGACCTTATATGCATTGGCGATTCAAAGTGCTTACTTAAATGTTGTGAGAACACGTACCTGTAACACTCACTCATTATGTTCCAGATTCCAATCATATTCTGGGTAAAAATGTTCTCTCCCTATTTTCTGTCTTCCTCCTCTTGTCTGTTCACGACATCAATAAAGACTGTTTCAGCTTCAGGTATCCAGGCTCCTAATACACAACCAAACCACTATTTATTTATTTATTCTTCTCATGATTTTGAGGAACCGTTCATATTTGCCAATTACTTGCACGAGCTTATGTTGGGAATTGAAATATTGCGGCACAAAATAACAACATTTGATAATTGCCATATATATGGTACCTTTCATAGACTCAGGACTTCTAGACTATGTGTTTTGTGACAGATAGGTTTAGGTTTATTAATGTCACAAACAGGTCGAGTGAAAAGCTTTATTTTACATGCTATTCAAACAGATCAGATATACCATACATAACTACAATCAAGTTAAATAAGTTACAAAAGCACAATAAATAGATCAAATGTGAAGACACTGAGTTTACAATGTAGTTCTCCGCATTATAGCACATCAGTTCCATAGAAAAAGTCCAATGTCCACAATCGAGCTGAGGTGAATCGGACAGTACCTTATGGAAGGACTGTTGGGATGCCTGATAATGGAGGAGAAGAAGCTGTTCCTGAGTCTGGTGGTATGTGCTTTCAAGCTTCTGTACCTTCTGCCAAATGGGAGCAGGGACAAGAAGGAATGACAGAGGTGGGACAAATCTTTCATTGTGCTCGAAGCTTTTCCAAGGTAGTGTGAGATGTAGATGGAATCAACAGTGGGTAGGCTGGTTTGTGTGATGGACTGGGTGCATCTACAATTCTCTGTAATTTCTTGCAGTCTTGCGCAGAGCTGTTCCAAGCTGTGATGCAACCCGACAATATGCATTCTGTGGTAGATCTGCAGAGGTTTGTAAGCGTCACTGAAGACATGCTGAATTTCCTCAGTCTCGTCGGGAAGCAGAGGCTTTGTAGAGGATATTTACTGTGGTAATCTAAGAAACGTCAATAAACACAATGTCTCAAGGAACGCATTGTACAAACTCTACACTAGTCCCAAATGATCAAGTTTGGCCCATATCCTCCTTAACCTTTCCTATCCATGTACCTGTCCAAGTCTGAAGAAGGGTCTTGACCCGAAATGTCACCCATTCCTTCTCTCCAGAGATGCTGCCTGTCCCGCCGAGTTACTCCAGCTTTTTGTGTCTATCTTCAGTTTAAATCAGCATCTGCAGTTCCTTCCTACACTACCTGTCCAAGTGTCATTTAAATGCTGTTCTAGTACCTGGTTCAACTACCTCCTCTGGCAGCTCATTCCACGTACCCACCACTCATCCTCATGGACTTGAGGGGGGGGGGGTTCCTTAAAAAACAGGACCTTTGTGCAACGTAATAAAGTTGTGTTATGACGATGGCCATGTTATCACACAAGTATCAGATTGCTCCGTTTGCAGTCTTAATGGAGGTGTTGAAGCGTTCCGAATAAAGTTACGGTTCATGACTGATTGTTCTCCATGGGACTTTTTTGAATAACTAATTCCTGCTCAAGTTGCAAGAGTGGCTACTTTCTCTGTGGAATCAAAGTTCTGGAAAAACAAATGTACCTCTGATGAGTCGCAGCAGACTTGCATCAAGGTCCCTCCTTTCCATGCTGATGTCGACATGCATCCAGACTCTGCTCTAGTTCTGCAAACACTCACATTCCAAACAGTGGCGGCTGGCCTGCAACTGAAACAGGTGTAAGTCATTTGCACATCCGTCTAGACTGGTGCTATCATTTATTTTTTCGAAAGCAGCACCTAGGGGAGAAGAGGTGACTGATTTGTAATGCAGAGGAAAGAAACCCTGCAGACCTTGCAGAAGTGAGCTGTGGGAAAGGTCCTAACCTAAACCATATTGCAGTTGCAAAAGGCAATCTCAGGAAAATGTCCAACTTGCACATTACAGTGTGCAATCATGGATCACAAAAAGAATTCAACAAAGATAGAATAATAAAGGCAGATTCCTCCCCCCCCCCCCCCCCCCAACCCATTATCCTGCCTGTAGCTAAACAAGTATTGAGACAACATCTAAAAAAGTCTTTAAAAGTGTGTGGCACTGTGGTGCAGCTGATAGAGCTGCTGTCTCACAGATCCAAAGACCTGGGTTCAATCCTGGCCTTGGGTGCTGACTATGGAGTTTGCACGTTTTCCCTGTGACCATGTGGGTTTCCTGTAGGTGCTCTGGTTTTCTCCCACTTCCAAAAGACATGTGCGTTAATTGCCCCCTGTAAATTGCCCCCAGTGTGTCGGGAGTGGATATGAACATTGGATAACATAGAACTAGTGTGAACAGGCTATTGATGATCAGTGTGGACTCGGTGGGCTGAAGGGCTTGTTCTGTCTGGTACTTTTCAATTCAATGAAACAATTAGACCAGATTTATTCCTCCATTCTGGGTGTTTGGGAAGTCCATGCATAGGAGCATATAATCCAGTCTGCTGGAAATCCTTACACGCTCAATTCTCTATTAGAATTCAGCATGGACTCATCGGGTCAAAGGGTCTGTTTCCATGCAGTATGTCTCTTTAACTTTAGTTTGAGGGGGCAGGTCTTTAAATTCTGAAAATAGCACTACAGATCCTGGGACATTTGTACAATCCAACTAACCCATTCAAATATTGGCCAAACACTCCACCACTGCATCACTGACCACCTTAAAGCAAACCTAATTTTCTGTGGACTCTATACCACACATTTTCCACTCCATGTAAAGTAATGACTGAGGTTATTGCAGGTGTTTATGTAATATTGGCCATAGCAAAATGAGTAGCCCTCCTGCCTGGGTTTCTGGAGGTGTGGGTGAAATTATTGCTCAAGCAATGAGTGCAAATATTGAGCCCCTCACTTTTGGATGCCACTGAGGGATGTTTGAACTGTCGGCCACATCATCTATCCGATGAAATGTTATGTTATGGCTCCACCTGCGACCTCAGGCAGTCATAAAATATCCTGTGGCACTAATTTAAAGAAGAGTGCCCTGGCCAATATCTATCCCACAATTTATCACCAACACACACTTTCTCATCACTAGCCCATTGTTATCTGTGGGGACATGTAAATATTTGTTGCCTTTCCTTCATGAGAATAGTTCATTGCTTCAAATGTATTTCACTTTAACTGGCTGTAATGTGCTATATGATGACCTGGGTCGTGAAAGGTGCCATATGAATATAAGTCATTATTTCTTATTCATGTAGAAAACACTAGATGTTTCCATAAATGCCAGCAAAAAAAGTAACACTTATCCCACCGAACATACAATAGTACATCACAGGATCAGGACCATAATATTAGTGCTGACTACAATGGCATTTTAAACTACACTTATGTCTGCACATGGTCTATATCGTTCCATTCCCTGCCTGTTCATGTATTTCTTTAAATGTCTCTTGAACATATCAGTCGTATCTTCTTCCACTACTTTCCCAAATACTTTGCCCACTCTCCCAACCCTGTCTAAGCCCTTCTGCAGACTACCAGTTTCCTCTAAAAATTACCTGCCCTCCACTTATCTTCCAATCATCTGCAAACTTGGCCACAAAGCCATCAATTCTATCATGCACATCATTAATATACAACGTAAAGAATAGCGGACCCAACACCGACCCCTGCGGAACACCACTAGTAAGTGACCAGCTAATTTGAAAAAAAGTTGACTTTATTCTCACTCTTTTCCTTCTGCCATTTGGCTAATCTTCGATCAATGCTAGTATCTTCCCTGAAATACCATGGCTGTTATCTTGTTTAGCAGCCTCGTGTGCAGCACTTTATCAAAGGCCTTCTGAAAATCTAAGTAAACAACATCCACTGACTGTTCCCGTGCTATCCTGCTATTTACTTCCTCAAAGAATTCCAACAGATTTGTCAGACAAGATGTTCCCTTCAAAAACCATGATGACTTTGGCCTATTTTATCATATGCTTCTATGTCCTTAATAATGGACTCTAAAATTTTCCAAACCTCTGAAGTCAGGCAAATCGGGCTACAGTTTCCCTTCTTTTACCTCGGCCCCTTCTTGAACAGTGGAGTAACATTTGTAAATGTGTGGTCCTCTGGGACAACTCCTGACTCTTGTGATTCTTGAAAGATCACTACTAACACCTTCACAGTCTCTAAAGCTACCTCTTTCAGAACACTGGAGTGTAGTCCATCTGTTCCAGGTGATTTATCAGACCTTTCAGGTTCCCATACTCTCATAATTTTACACACTTCTGTTAGATCGCTTTTCAGCTTTCGACACTCCAGAGGAAACAATCCAAGTTTACGCAACCTCTCCTTATAGCTAATACTCTAATCCAAGCAAGCTCCTACTCAACCTCCTGCACTCTCTCTAAAGCCACCTCTTCCTTCCTGTAATGCAGCGACCAGAAATGCACACAAGTGTTAAATGTTTGGCTATTTTATTTGTGAAAGATCAGCCGTTAGCTCTTCTCTAAGGTAGAATTGCTTTGTTGCTTATTCCCCATTTGTTAGCTTTGGGTTACAGTTTGAAGTAATAGTCTTTAGTCTGCAGAGAGCAGAGTTGCTTGTGGAAAGCAGACACAAAATGCTGGAGTAACTCAGCAGTAAACCAGCATCTCTGGAGCGAAGGGATGGGTAACTTTTTGGGGCGAGACCCTTCTTCAGACTGAAGAAAGTGTTGGTTCTCAACCCAAATGTTGGTATCACTCCTCAAAACATATTGAATGCACTGCCAAAGAAAGGCCAGAGTGAAGAAGCACAGCAGTGAGTTTGTTTATATGTATTCTCAGAATAGCTCTATATTGAACATCAAACCCAAAGAAAAGCTGGGATAACTAAGGAGGCAATCAGTCTGAAGAAGGATCCTGACCCTATATGTCACCTATCCATGTCCTCCAGAGATGTTGCCTGACCTGCTAAGTTACTCCAGCACTTTGGGACCTTTTGTGTAAATCAGCGTCTGCAGTTCCTTCTTTTTACATGGAGGCGATTTGACCTTGGTTTCAGAAGACAAAGATAAGAGACAAAGGGAAGTGAAGATGTTGGAAACTTGAGCAAAACAAGTAAAGTGCTGGAGTAGCTCAGCAGGTCAGGCACCATCTATGGAGGGAAGAGATAGGTAATGTTTCAAATCGGGACCCTTCTTCAGACTAATTGAAGTAGGAGGATGAAGCTGAAATAGAGAGCCAGGGGCATGACAAAGCCGAGCAAGTTATAGGTGAATACAAATGAGGGGAGGTTTGTTTGGTTTGTATGATTATAATGACTAATGTGGGAAAAGAAGTGTGCAAAAGGAATCTTGCAGGCAGCAGCTACAAGAAAAGGGTAGAAAATGGATCTTCAAGCACTAAAGAAACTGTTACTCGTGCTTTTTGTAAGGACACTACAAGGTGGTTGAAGATGATAAAAGATACTATGAGAAGGTTGAAGGAGACAAGAGCAAGAAAATCTGCGGACCTATTTTAAACATACAGGCAGCACTGAAAAAGTGAACAAGTGATTGGCATTGGCATAGGACTAATTTACGCAGAGCGATAAAAATTAAGACTTTGCGTTTGCTCAGATGTTTTGCTGAAGCAGTTACCGATGTTTTGAGCAAATGTGGGACCTACATCCTGTCATTAGGCCGCCAATGTTTTTTCAAAGTCTCAAAGCGTTTGAAAACTTTGCACTGTACCACATCTGGCAGCCTACCAATCTAAACCTGCCTTGCACCAAAGGGGACAGTCTCGGAAACCGAGGGGCAAGGTCTGCGAACCTGCCACTGCTGAATCCCATGCATTAAATATCCATCATCATTTCAGCAAGGTTAAGTAATAAGGCCAGGAAATCAGGTCTTTGCTGGGAACATTTATCCGGAAATGTAAACTCATTTTATTACATTGGATTCATCGTGGAGATGTACCGATGGGACATATTGAGCATTAGCTGAGTTTAAATCAGTCTGGGCATTTTGACTCTGTTAAAGATGGTAAGCACATTAGTTTGTGACCTAAAGGTGTGGACTTCCAGGATATCTGGGAAATGGTGCTGAAAATTATGTCAGTTTAAACTCCATTTGAGATGTCATTGGATTTCCAGTTCCCAAGAACAATGATTAATACTTGACATTGCCAATAAATTCTGCAGCTGGTTTTGCACCATATTTTCATAAAACTGGCTGACCTTATTAATCCCTGTCAAGGTAAACAGCCTTGTCAAGCGACAGTTTGTACATCTTGCCTGTTGCTTTTAAATTGTTTTGTAACATTCTTTTGACAAAAAAAGGAGTTTAAAGGGAGGATGGTGGCCTATTCTGAAACGTGCTCTTAAACCGAAGTTCCACAGGTACTAGAATTAATCATTAGAGTACTTTTGTTTCATAAATTTGGAATATGTCTGGAAATGTTCCAGTAGATAGCAGCTTCCAGTTCACAATGCCATCAATTCCCAAACTGCCTGAAGCATTGTTTGCCATATATTTTTACATGTATAACGTCTTACCCCCAATAACACATCTAAAATGGACTAGTCAATGAATTATTCGTTTTACTCGGATTTCTTTCTCCCCTGAAAAAAACACTCAAGGACTTGGTTTTCATTTGCTACCCTGAAATCTCCAGGAAAATTTCCTAATCACATGTGGAGGTCTGGCGTCACCTCCCCACCTTGAACTATGATTTCTTCCTAGAACCCCATCAGACAGGGCACTAAACCCATTCTGAACTTGACCCATTACACCCACTAAACTTGATGGGCCAAATGGCCTAATTCGGCCCCTAGAACCTCTGAAGTATTCCTGGTGATTCATTGTCAGAAGGCAGGCTGAGAAAACCCACACACTTCCAATGTTTACTGCTGGCAAAATCTCTTGACATGCAAGTCGCCAGCAGAGAGATGTTAAGAATCTCCAAAGTATCGGAAGCTCCTTAGCATTGTGAGACTTTATTCTCTGGAGCATAGAAGGCTGAAGGATGAGCTTTAAGAGTTATATAAAATTCTGAGCAGCATAGATAAGGTGTATAGTCAAAGTCTTTTTACCAGGGTAGGTGAGTCTAAAACCAGTGGGCCTAGGTTTAGCATGAAAGGACTAAGATTTAAAAGAGACCTGAGGGGGCAACCTTTTCACATAGAGGGTGGTGGGTATTTGGTACAAGCCACCAGAAGAAGCGGTAAAGATGGGTACAATTAGTTGGTTACAATTAGTCACCAGTCGAGGCTGCACAGTGGCGCAGCAACAGAGTTGCTGCCTTTGAATGCCAGAGACCTGGGTTTGATCCTGACTATGGGTGCTTTTTGTGCAGAGTTTGTACATTCTTCCTGTGACCACGTAGGATTTGTCCAGCTGCTCCGGTTTCCTCTCACATTCCAAAGATGATCATCTCCAACATGCTCCAACATTCCTCCGCCTCTTGGACTCTCCCGGACAGCCATCTACCCTCTCTGGACCTTTTTATCTCTAACCGTCGACTAGACATCAACCGTCTTGACTTTTCCACTCCCCTTACCTACTCTAATCTCACCCCCTCCATGCACCAAGCTCTCCGCTCAATTTGCAGTCTGAAGAAGGGTCTCGACCCAAAACGTCACCCATCCTTTTTCTCTCGAGATGCTACCTGACCCGCTGAGTTACTCCAGCATTTTGCTTATATCTTTGGTATAAACCAGCATCTGCAGTTCTTTGCTTCTACTTATCTGAAACCCCTCCACTGTTTGCAGAAGGTAGGAAGTAACACTCCCCTCAATGAGTTCCCATTCAAAATGGGCTCAAATCTTTTAAATAAACATTTCTATCAGTAGGAGTAAAGACACACGTCTTCCTATTGCAAAAAAATAATAAATATAGTCAGGGCTACAAGTGGCAGATAGTATAGTAAAGGTGTGACGATGCCATCAGATGAAAACCCGATTTCCTAATGGAGCCCAACCACAGCCATTCCTTGATTTACAAAAACTATTAATTCCAGGAAAACATTTTATTGAGCAACTTTAGTGAATCAAAGTGGATAGGTGAGATGCATCATAGGCATTTTGGGTACAACGTATATCAATGTACATATATACAGCAACAAGTAACAACATAATCGGAAACACGCACCACAATAATTCAAAGGTGTATTAACAAAAGTTCATAAATCAAACATGCAGAAATTGAGGAATACTGTATTTTTGTAGATATTCTAATACCAGCATTTATTTCTAATGTTTAATATAACATGTTATTATAAGTACTCACCTCGAATCAGCTCAGCTTCAGTTTGGCTAAGGAGGGATCAGGTTACGGTCGGGTTTTAGTCATAGAGTAGTCACACAGCCTGGAAACAGGCCCTCTGGCCCTGTTCAAGCACCCCGTCTACATTAATTGTACACTAAACCCAGTTTATTCTAATTCCAATTTATTCTTCCTTGCCAACATTTTGTGTTTTACTCGAAGTTACAGCATTTGCAGTTCCTTGTGTCCCCATGTATAATCTGACTTCTGTTTTGTGTTGAAGTTAAACTAAGCAACTGAGGAAATTCAGATATCATTTATAATCCAGTGTTATTTAATTTCCTGTAATTGAAAGATGTGTATGTATCGTTAGACCTTCTGGATTCATAAAAGCACTTAATTGTTTATATTCATTTGTGTATGAGCATAACTGTAGATAGATACAAAATACTGGAGTAACTCAGCATGACAGGCGGCATCTCTTCAGAGAAGGGATGGGTGACGTTTTGGGTTGAGACCCTTCTTCAGACTAGAGTCAGGGGAAAGGGAAATGAGAGATATAGACGGTGATGTAGAGAGATATAGAACAAATGAATGAAAGATACATATCTGTATCTGACTGTAAATGTTTCTCTTTATGAATCACATAACTGTGTGTCAGGGCCAGGTGCTCTTCAACCCACTGTGTCCATGCCAACTCATTCCTCGAGCAATCGAACAAATAATCTAACTGTGTTTCTTCTCCAAACCCAGATAATTTTGTAAAAGATATATTGCTTACCTCTTCTACTGCAGGGAGAAATTTCTTACGTTCTTTTAACAATCTCGTGGTAATGGTTTCATTGATCAATCCTTTAACATTGACAATTGGAATGTATTTTCTTAGACATGCTGTTGTAAGACTCCAGTTCTCCATTGGCCTTTTCTTCTCCATGGTTGGACATGGTTTAAAGATATTGGATAAAGAGTCAAGGGAGTAAGTAATACTTTGATGGGGTTAAATAAAGGAGCATATCGAATGTGACCACATTTTGGCCAAATGACTTGTTCCTACTAAAATGCATTGTGACAGACATCATTTAGCCGAAGATTCCACAAAATGATGAAAACAAGTGCGACCAGACATCATCAAATGTTGCCTTTAGAGCATTCAAGCGAGCTTACTCAGTCCAAGATTCCACCACAGTTACAAGAATGAATTTCACCAGGTTGACAAAAAAGAACGGGATGGTGGTGCAACAGTAAAGTTGCTGCCTTACAGCACCAAAGACCCAGGTTCGATTCTGATTACGGGTGCTGTCTGTACGGAGTTTGCACGTTCTCCCTGTGACAGCCTGGCTTTTTCTTCGGGAGCTCCGATTTCCTCCCACACTCCAAAGACGTATAGGGTTGTAGGTTAATTGGCTTTGGTAAAAATTATAAATTGTCCCTAGTTTGTGTAGGATAGTGCAGGTGTATGGGGAATCGGTCGGCCGAAGGACCTGTTTCCGCCTTGCACCTCTAAACTAAACTAAACTAAATTACACTAAACAAAATGATCAGGGAGCCATAACATTTTATTTATAAGCAACATTGTTTACAAGAGAAAAATAGCTCTAAATTGTTCCTTGTGGAGTAGTCAAGCTGGTTGTCCAACATGTTCATCTGAAATTCCTATTGCTGTCCAAAAATGAGGTGTTAACCTGTTTAAGATAAATTAATTGACACCTGTAAATCACATCGGCAGAGACTAATTCCAGACTGGTGGACTTATCAAGACCTATTTCCATATTTTTAATTATTCTTTTCCCTGCTCTGTTTCATTGTAGACTTTTGTAGTTTAAAGACTTCTAAAAATTACTCCTATTATAAGAATCTGCACATGTGGTATTGCCATTAACAGCTGCTTTCCTGTCTGTCTACTTACGTACAATAACAAGCTGTTACGGTGCATAGCTCTCAATACAACAGCTGTTACAGCTGCAAAGTACTACTTCATCTCAATTCCAGCAGTCATCACAGAGGCCACAAGCAATGCTCTACAGTAAACTCTCATGTCTATACAAATCTGTCCCTTGTACGTAGACGCTTAACACAGAGTAATGACAATTTCAACCCACCCATAATGGCGGGCCCATTATAATTTACAGTGCGACCATGAGAATCACCAAATATTAAGTTTTAATCAAGGATTTTGTTCTTATTTATAAGAAGTGAGCAGTTGCGTTTTTCGCGTAAAATTCACACTAAACACGTTCTCGGGATTTTCCGGAGCATTTTTACATTTGATAAAGTACTTTCAGAAAATGTATTCACATTTTTAAGAAAAACATGCTTGTGCAAAGGAAGGTCTTTCAATGGGTTAACTTATTTTTAATTACTTTGACGAATAAATATACCGCCTACACTCCTCTTTCAATCATGTTATAGTATCTTATCCACTAAAATTAGAATTGAAGCAAGAGTTAAAATTTATGTCACTGAAAGAATGACCACTTCTGAGCAAAATCAGACTTCAACTTACAACTCTTTGAGCCATTCATGGTTTTGTTCAGTGTGTGAATTCTTTATACCTGATCAGCCCAAGTGACCGTTGCAACTTTCAAGAAATTGCCTTGTAGAAAGGAACTGCAGACACTGGTTTATACCGAAGATAGACACAAAGTGCTGGAGTAAGTCAGCGGCTCAGACAGCATCTCTGGAGAAAATGAGAGGAATAGATCAGGTATATGCACAGATTCTCTTGCCCAGAGTAGGCGAATCGAAGACAAGAGGACATAGGTTTAAGGCGAAGGGGAAAAGATTTAATAAGAATCTGAGCTATATCGTTTTGACACAAAGGGCCGCGGGGGTATGGAACAAACTGCCAGAGGGGGTAGTTGAGGCAGGGACTACCCCAACACTTAAGAAACTGTTGGACAGCTACCTGGATAGGACAGGTTTGGAGGGATATGGGCCAAACGTGGGCAGGTGGGACTAGTGTAGCTGGGACATGTTGGCCGTTGTGGGCAAGTTGGGCGGAAAGGCCTGTTTCCACACTGTATAACACTATGACATTTTTGGCCGGGATCCTTCTTCTGTATGGTGCTGTGTGGTTTGAGGGACACTACATTCATGCAGGACGAATATAAGAAGTGTTTCAGCATGTCCATCAGTTGTGCATGTGTAATTGTGTAACAACATCTCAACCAGACAAATACAATGTTTTGCTGGGCCAAGTACTACAGCAATCGTGGTCGTTCTGAGCACTTTTAATTCACAACCTATGTCACGTGACTGAACATCTTATGCTAGCTACCACTGACTAGTTTAGTTTAGAGATACAGAGTGGAAGCAGGTTCTACAGCCCACCGAGTCTGCGCCGATCAGCAATCCCCATACACTAGCACTATCCAACACACTAGGGATAATTTACAATCTTTACGGGAAGCCAATAAAACTACAAATCTGTATGTCTTTGGAATGTGGGAGGAAACCGGAGCACCCGGAGAAAACCCACGCAGTCACAGGGAGAACGTACAAACTCCGTATATACAGCACCCTTAGTCAGGATCAAACCCGGGACTCTTGCGCTGCAAAGCAGTAACTCTACTACTGCGCCACCGTGCTGGCCCACTATGATATTTATAGTGGAGGGAGTGATTTACCATAATACGTGGGTGAGTTAGGGAAATCTGTGCTCCCTTGACATTTAGTAAGGATTGCACAAATGGAATTGTTATAATAACGATTTATTGGTGCTCACCTATTGGCTCCATTTATACAGGAAATCAACAACAAGGATGATGTCAATGTAAATTTGTGTTTTTCTTGGACTGGTCCTTTAAACTAATGATCAGTCAAACTAAAGCAAGAGAGTGTAACCCCAAGAATGAAGTTCCCCCCAATAATCGTGTAGGAAAGAACTGCAGATGCAGGTGTACACTGAAGATAGACACAAAATGCTGGAGTAACTCAACGGGTCAGGCAGCATCTCTGGAGAAAAGAAATAGGTGACATTTTGGGTCGAGACCCTTCTTCGGAAAGTTAGAGATGGTCTGAGTCCGAAAAAGGGTCTCGACCTGACAAGTCACCTAGTCCTTTTCTCCAGAGATGCTGCCTGACCCGCTGAGTTACTCCAGCATTTTGTGTCTATCTTCCCCCAACAGTCAATATTTGAACCAGTACTTTTCTTTACATTTGCATACCTCAAACTTTCCAAGAGCAAAATCTAAGCAAAGCGCATATACTGGCGATAGATACAAGGTGCTGGAGTAATTCAGCGAGTCAGGCAGCATCTCTGGAGAAAAGGAATAGGTAATGTTTCGGGTCATGACCCTTCTTCAGACTGAAAGTTAAAGACCAGAATCCAAACAGGGCTGGTAACAGATGACCTGAGGAAGGCTGGAGTCCAAAATGGCCCATTGTTGTTTGGCGAAGATGGGTATACAAGGATGTGAACAGTGGAACCTATCAAATGACTAGGTTGGGGGAGGTTGGAGAGAGAGGGGAAAAGAGTTACTTGAAAATAGAGAAATCAATGTTCATACCGCTGGGTTGGAAGCTGCCCAAGCGAAATATGAGGTGCCGTTCCTTCTATTTGCATGTGGAGGAGGCACAGGACAGAAAGGTCTGTATGGAAATGGGAAGGGGAATTAAAATGTTTGGCAACTGGGAGATCACGTAGGCCATTGTGGACTGAGCATGTGTTCAACGAAACGATTGCCAAGTTTATGCTTGGTCTCGGTGATATATAGGAGCCCACACGAGGAGCACCAGATACAGTAGATGGGGTTGGAGGAGGTGCAATTAAATCCCTGGCAATGGAACACTGACAGTGCGGCAGTCTTTCCACACGGCATTCAATTTTCTTTCTAGGTAATGTGTTCACGTCTGTTGAGAGGGACTTGATGATGACACGGATGAGGGCACTGTAACTGAATTTTGAATTGATCCAGTGAGATGAGAGCACCAGCAGCCCTCTTCAAATAGGGGCGGCACAGTGGGGCAGCTGATAGAGCTGGTGTCTCAAAGCACCAGAGACCCGGGTTTGATCCTGACCTGTTGTTGTGTGGAGTTTGCATATTCTCCCTGTGACCGCATCGGTTACCTCTGGGTTTCACCGGTTTCCTCCCACACCCCAGAGACGTGCAGGTTTGTACGTTAATTAGCCCTTTGTAAATTGCTCCTAGTATGTAGAGACTGGACATGAAAGAGGGGTAACATAGAACTAGTGTGAATGGAGTGATTGATAGTCAGCAAGGTGGGCAAAAGGCCTCTTTCCATGTTGTATCTTTCAATCTATCATACAATCAATCCTGGGTCAAAGCATGAAAGCAGAGCTAAGCAGGTAAAGTATAAGCACAAACTCAGCAGTGCCAAGTATTCCCAGGTCAGATTTTACAACGCTGAGAGTTAAATTACTTATGGGGTGCAATCTGAACAGCTCTTCTTGGGGATGGAAAATACCGTGACATGTTGAATTGAACATTCTCCGTGGATAAAAACTCGACTGTGAAACCAGTCTGGATTCTAAACAATGCAGCAGCTGTGGATTTGCTGAATAAATAGGCTATGTGATGCTTTGCATTGAATTAAAAAGTTGGTGTAGTTTTCTTTTATAATTGCAGGTTGGCATAAGGTAATCTTTTTTACCCAAGAAAATTACCTCAGTCATCACAGTGCCATGAGGCAACAGTAGAAATGGGAATTTAAATGTTTGTCTTGGTACGTTGTATGGAGATTTTATATCTTAAATAATTTGTAATGTTTCTTTCGCTGCCAATAGCCAACATTCCCAGCTTGTGCGCCCCTCTTGTGTGCATGAAGTTGCATTTGTGGCAAAATATTATCACGATTATCACTAAAAGAATGCAAATTTTGATGTTAAGCCCAGGTTAGAATAAGGTTTTTAATTAACAGAGAATTACAATGTCTTAATTGGAATCAAGGCTCTATTCCTATAGCTCATTTTATATTGAAACTGTTCAAGAACAACAAGCTTTATTAAAGCTTGGAATGTCTTCCAACATTATTTCTTTGACCCTGGCGTTTCTGTGAATCTAAATAGAGTGCACCAGCAGTTTGGGTAACAATCTAAAATTCTATGTTTCAGTTCCTACAGACTTATGAGTCTGAAGAATGATCCCGACCTGAAACATCACCTATCTATGTTCTCCAGAGATGCTGTCTGACCCGCTCAGTTACTCTAGCACTATGTGTTCTTTTTGAGCCACATATGTTATTTTTCCTGCACATATAAAAGGCGTATATCACTTTTTATGTACAATCAGGTAAGGAAATAATGAGACACAAGGAACTGTACATGCTGGAATAATGCAGAACACACAAAGTGCTGGAGTAACAGCAGACCAGGCGGCATCTCTGGAGTACAAGGAAATAGTGAGGTTTCACCCCATTTAATATGTCAGAAAGATCCGGCTCCTGCCAAAGGTTCAATTTGCTGGTATGATGAGTATTGATAAGCTGTCCTTTTGGTCAAGTCCATTGGCTGATATGAGCACAGTTGCACAGGTTGTTCAGTCCTAATGTCAGCTGTGTATGACACACAGTAATGGTAACCTGTGACCCGACTGCATGAAAACGTAAGAAATGAGAGCAAAGTTACATCTTTTGATGCTGCAAACCTGTTTCACCATTCAGTACGGTCATGGCTGATCTCAGGTTTGAGGTAGATGATCAACCAAGACGTTACCAAACAGCAGGACAGATCACAAGATACTGACAAACAAGAGTGTCACAAGGGCACTGCTGCTCTTGCATGAGATAGTGGATGGCTTATGTATGACTTGATTGTAGACATGTACAGTGTTATGTATGACTTGATTGTATACACGTACACTCTGGCATAAGTTTGTGCTGAGAGGGTGAAATTTTAAAGGAGATTCGTGAGGCAGGTATTTTTACTCAGAGTAGTACTGCTATATTCCTCATTGGGGACCCTCGGACTATCCTTGATCGGACTTTGCTGGCTTTACCTCGCACTAAACGTTATTCCCTTATCATGTAAACAATATTATTCACCGTGTCTCAGTACACGTAACAATAATAAACCAATAATATTCCAATTATCTAATTTCTCTATTACAAAATGGAATATACTCATATACACTATTTGCGTATGCCAGCCCATTTATTGGATAGACAATAGCATCCCATCAATATTCAACTAACTTTTTTACACCCTTGTAATTCCCCTTTCTGGGGAAAATTGGTGTCATTTATTCCCAAGAGTTAAACCTGTGCCAAGATACACTAGCTGCTTGTTGGAGTCAGTCTAACACGGTGGCATTTAAGAGACTGATGGACATGCACACGGATGCAGGGAATGGAGTGATATGGATTATGTGCAGGCAGATAAGAGTTGGCCTTGGTATCATATTCAACACAGACATTGTGGACGAAGGGCCTGTTCCTGTGCTGTCCTGTTCTATGTTCTAGATGCACAGTAAATACCACTTCAGTGAGCACATATGCATGCACATGCCGAGTACACCAATGTGATAGCAGAGATATTATTTCTGGCTAATTTCTGGTTTTCTATACAATCAACAGCAGTGGGCCTTAGACATTAGACTATATTTTAGACTGTAGAGACACAACGCAGAAACAGAGCGAGTCCACGCCGACCAGTGCACTAGCACTATCCTATACATTAGGAACAATTTACAATTTACCAAAGCCAATTAACTCACAAACCTGTACGTCTTTGGAGTGTGCGAGCAAACCAGAACACCCAGAGAAAACCCACGCAGTCACAGGGAGACCGTACAAACTCTATACAGGCAACATATATAGTCAGGATCGAACCCGGGTCTCTAGCGCTGTAAGGCAGTAACTCATTTCCCTGCCTGTTGTTATGTTGTGGAAGTTATTAGGCGATTCACCAACCACAGCAATTTGCTGATTAAATAATCAGCGTTTGAAAGCTGGGCTGATCAGTTTGTGGCATTCAACCTCATCCCTCTGACTTTTCCTGATCATCTACTCTTGATAAACCCATCACAATTCTGCCCATACATGTTTTAGACTTTACTTTGCACGTTAGAGATGCTGCGTGTAAACTGGCTGTTCGGCCTACCGAGTCCAGGCCGACCAGTGACCACCACTGTACACTTGCACTATCATACACATGAGGGACAATTTACCGAAGCCAATCAACCTGCAAACCTCTATGTCTTTGGAATGTGGGAAGAAACCGGAGCACCTGGAAAAAACTCACGTGGTCACACGGAGAAAGTACCAACTCCATACAAACTGCACCCATAGTCAGGATCGAACCCAGGACACTGGCGCAGTAAGGCAGCAACTCTACCTCTGCACCACTGTGCCACCCCGATTCTTGTATGAAAAGGATTTATGCTTTCACAACTCTTTTATGAGAACAGGGGATATCAAAATGATTTACATCCAATTCTACTTATTGAAGTGCAAGCAACATAGTGATGTGGGAAATAGTCATAGAGTTCAACCGTGCAGATTTGAGCTCCTTGGGCAAACACAGCTATGCAGACTTTTCCATTTTCATTATTCCCACTTTCTGCATTAGGTCCATATCCTCCTATGCCTTGCTTGTTTATGCCTTTCTAAATGTCTCCTAAATATAGTGATTGTATCTGACTCCATCTCCTGTCACAACCTGTTCCAGATATCAGCCACTCTCTATGCAAAAAAACGTTCTCCTCATATCTCCTTTAGAACTCTCTCCCCTTTCACTTTAAACCCACGCTCCATTGGTTTTGATACACCTACGATACAAAAGTTGGTCCTCAAGATCTTTAATTGGGGGATGTCTGATTTCAATCTTTTGTAAGAGTTGACGTGGTGAAAGTAGATTAGGAGCAGAGCGGATATGCCTTCAAATACCCAAGGGCATAAGTTTGCGCTGAGAGGGTGAAATTTTAAAGGAGATTCGTGAGGCAGGTATTTTTACTCAGAGTAGTACTACTATCTACCTCATTGGGAACCATCGGACTATCCTTGATCGGACTTTGCTGACTTTACCTTGCACTAAACGTTATTCCCTTATCATGTATCTATACACTGTGAATGGCTCGATTGTAATCATGTATTGTCTTTCCACTGACTGGATAGCTTGCAACAAAAAGTTTTCCACTGTACCTTGGTACACGTGTCAATAAACTAAACTAAACTAAACTAGTAGGTGCCTGGAACCTGCTACCAGGGGAAGTGGTAAAAGCAGATGCAATATCAACATTTAAGAGGCATTTCCACATACACAATAAGAGGCAGGAATCGAGTAATACGGACCATGTGCAGATGGAATTAGTTTGACATCAGGGTCGGCACAGACATGGCAGGTCAAAGGGCCTGTTCCTGGCCTTTTCCTGTTCTCTGTTCTCACCAGAACATGCTCATCCTGACTTCTTACTAAATTTCTTTTAAGAGACTCCCACTTGTCAGTTGTTGTTTTACCCAAAAACATCTGCTCCCAATCTCCTTTTGCCAGGCCCGCTCTTAACTTATTGAATTCAGCTTTCCCCCAATTCAAGTCCTTGAGGAACAACTCTCTACAAATTGTCTCAAAAAACATAGATACACTTAACAAATCCCATCGAAGCCCCAGACATTATGGTAATACCAGGCAATATTGGGGAAATTAAAATCAATCCACTATTATAAATGTATTGCTCTTGCACCTATCTCCCATATTTGTACTTCTATTTCCTGCTGACGATATGGAGTAAATCCTAGCAGGTTGATGGTCCCTCTCTTTTTCCTATGTTCTACTCATCTGTCCTCATTGAACAATCCCTCGATGATACCCTCGATGAGTACTGCCGCTATGTTCTCTTTGGTCAGTATTGCAACTCCCCCTCCTCATATGCATTCCTCTCTGTTACAATTGAAACGTCTATATAAGGTTCATAATTTCTAGGAGCAGAATTAGGCCATTCGGCCCTTCAAATCCACTCCGCCATTCAATCATGGCTGATCTATCTTTCCCTCTCAACCCCATTCTCCAGCCTTCTTCCTTTAAGCCCTAATACCCGTACTAATCAATAATCAGTTGATCTCCACCTTAAAAATATCCATTGACAACCTATCTGTGGCAATGAATTCCACAGATTCACCACCCTCTAACTAAATAAATTCCTCCTCATCTCCTTTCTAGTGGTACATCCTTTTATTCTGAGACTATGGCCTCTGGTCCTAGACTCTCCCATTAGTGGAAACATCCTCTCCATCCAAGCTTTTCACTATTTGGTAAGTTTCAATGGGGTCCCCCCCCTCAACCTTCTGAACTCCAGCAAGTACAGGCCTAGTGCCATCAAAAGCTCATCATATGTTAACTCAATCATTCCTGGGATCTCTCCAATCATTCCAATATCCTGGAACATTAAACCGCCTTTCCCAACTTTCACTCAACCACATTTTCATGGTTGCAGTAACTCCATAATTGTAAGTGCTGATCCATGATCTAAGTGTCCAACTTACCTAGGAGGCTCCTTACATTAAAGTAAAAGGTGTTGAGCCTGCCAGTCCAGCCTAACCTGCTACAATCTGTTCTTCCCAATGAATCCATTTGATTTATTCTCTACATTTTTCTCCCTATCTGCTGCACTGCTTCTATGCTTCCCGCTAAATTAATTTAAGCCCTCCCAAGTAGCGCAAACAAATCTCTCAGCGAGAACATTGGTGGCCCTCCAGCTTTGGATGCAGCCCATCCTTCTTGTACAAATCCCAAGTAATCTAGAAGTGAACCCAATAATCCAAGTACCTAAAGTCCTCCTTCCTGCACCATCCTTTAGCATTCGGTCAGTTTGTATCCAGCAGGTATCCGGATGGCAATGTGATAATCTGCTTTTTAATGTAGAGAGGGAGGGATAGTTGTTGGACAGAACTCAAGTTGCATTGCATTTTGTCAAAATAGTGCCAGGACCTTGTGCATCATCAAGTGACAATTCATCCAAACGGTGACACCTTCCACATTGCAGCTGCTGATGGGCACTTTATGGACAAATGCTTGCGTAGACATCGTTACCAGCGTAGCAACACCATTAACTCAGTTGATGCGCAGGCAAATTGGTCTGGGTACATCTGAGAAGGGAACCTGAACTCATTGATGAAAAGGATCATCAAGGAACTGTACTGAAAAATATATAACCCTAAATGAGGACTACTTCGAACCAAATCCCAAATACATGACAATAGGACACAATTGGAAACTGGGAGAAGACATAGTCAAGTTAAGAAGTATTTTGTACAAAGATTGATTTGTAACTTGATTGTAGATACATGCTGTACTGAGGAATTGTAAAATTCTATGCAGTGGATAAGCTAAGAAAATGAGCAGCAGCATTAAGATTTATTTATTGGACTGAGAACCAGAGGCCTGGACTTTCAATTCAGGTTCAAGAATTTACTACAGCAGCTGAGGAATTTTTCAACGAATTTAATATAAAATCTGGAATTAAAAAGCGTGCATAATTTATCCCTGAGAGTAGCAAAACCAAGTGAAAAGAATGGTAAAGAAAGCACATGGTAAGCTCACCTTCATATTTCATATTTCAGATACAGCGCGGAAACAGGCCTTTTCGGCCCACCCAGTCCGCGTCGCCCAGCGATCCCCGCACACTAACACTATCCTACACACACTAGGGACAATTTTTACATTTTACCCAGTCAATTAACCTACATACCTGTACGTCTTTGGAGTCGGGACAATGGGAATAATAGTCAGGGCGTCATGATGCAGCTTTATAAGACTTTGGTTAGGCTGCATTTGGAGTGTTACACACAGTTCCGGTTGTATAATTACAGGAAGGATATGGAAGCTTCGGGGAGGGTAGAGATGATTATCAGAAAGCTTGCTGGATTAGGCAGTATTAACCACAAGGAGATGTTGGAAAACTTTGATTGTTTACTCTAGAATGCCAGAACTTAAGGGGAGATATGATTGAAGTATATAAAACATGGTGGCGCAACAGTAGAGTTGCTGCCTTACAGCGCTTGCAGCACCGAAGACCCGGGATCGATCCCGACTATGGGTGCTGTCTGTACAGAGTTTGTACGTTTTCCCCGTGACCACCTGGGTTTTCTCCGAGATCTTCGGTTTCCTCCCACAGTCCAAAGACGTACAGGTCTGTAGGTTAATTGGCTTGGTGTATGGGTAAATTGTCCCTAGAGTGTGTCGGATAGTGTTAATGTGCGGGGATCACTGGTCTGTGTGGACTCGGTGGGCCGAAGGACCTGTTTCAGCGCTGTATCTCTAAACTAAACTAAAACTATTTGTAAGAAGGAACTGCAGATGCTGATTTAAACCAAAACTAAAACTATGAGAGGCATAGATAGGATCAACAGTCAGAGTGGTAATTTGAAAAACTAGAAGCGTAGCTTTAAGGTGAGAAGGGCAAAGTTTAAAGGAGATGTGTGGGGCAATTACTTTTACACTGACAATGGCGGGTGCCTGGGCTGCCAGAGGTGGTGGTGGAGGCAGATACAATGGTGGCATTTAAGAGGCATTTAAATAGGCACCTGGATATGCAGAGAAGAGAGGGTTGGAGATTATATACAGTGTAGGCATATGAGTTTAGTTTATCTGGGCATTATGTTCGGCACAGACATAGTGGGACCAAGAGCCTGTTCCAATGCTGTAAATTTCTATGTTCAAATGATGATGGTTATGAAACCTCTGCTGCTGGTTAAAGCCTACCTGTGTTCACTGTCTTCCTTACCCACCAAAGTTTTTGATTCTTAGCTGCCCTCGTGGTCATGGACAATAATGCCAACCTTGCTATTGACACCCACAGTTCATTAATAAATTCATTAAATAAAACTGCTATTCTGTAAAATAATGGACATATTATTTTGTTCCCATTTTTACAGAGCCTCGGATGCGATGAGATACTGGGCTCGAACAAACTTAACGACAGATGTGGTGTTTGTGGTGGGGACAACACCACATGTAAAGTGATATCTGGAATCTTCAAGCAGACCATCATGACCGTGGGATATCACAAGATCCTCGAAATTCCTGAAGGAGCAACGCAAATTAATGTCACTGAGATGACCAAAGGCAGAAACTACCTGGGTAAGCAACCAAGCCTTTCTCAGTATTCACTGAGCTTGATCCATGCACAGGCTTCCACCAGATTCCAGGCTTCTCCCAGTTTCTTATTACTCGACACAAGTGGAAAAGCCCTTCGTGTTTTATCTCTGGGCACTCAACAGATGTCCTGGAAAATTAATGGGGGAAAATCAGGAGCATCAATGCACATTTTAAAGTCAGGGTATATTTTCTTACTTAGTTTCAGTCAGTCCATCCTTAAATAGCCGAAAATGAATCCCTGCATCACAATCAAAGGGATCACATCAGTTAATAGTTAAAGGGTCGGGATTTCAATCCAGTCTACAGTTGAAAGAACATTGAACATTACACCCCAGCATAAGCCCCCCTTCGGCCCACAGTGTTCGTGCCAAACATGATGCCTCGCTTAAACTCTCATCTGCCTGTACATGATCCATATCCCTCTATTCCTTACACTTCCATGTGCCTATCTAAAAGCCTCTTAAATGCCACTGTTGTACCTGTCTTCACCACCATTTCTAGCAATGTGTTCCAGGCCCCCACCACTGTGTAAAAAAAATTGACGCGTACATCTCCATTAAACTTTCCCCCTCTCACCTTATAGATATGCCGTCTAGTGTTGGACATTTTGTACCCTGGGTCATAGGTTCTGTCTGTCTACCCTGTTTATGCCACTCATCATTTTATATACTTCTATCCCCTCAGCCTCCGCCGTTCCAGAGAAAACAATTCTCTCCCTGTAGCTGAAACTCTCTAATCCAAGCAGTAAGATTCTCATTGCTAACAATCTGTTTTAATATTGTCCTGGATTCATATCACAGTTTGCAGTAAATAATGGTGAATAATGGTGAGAATATTTCAGGGTGGCAGAAAGTAATCCTTTAGACTTCAGACTTTAACGATACAGCGCAGAAACAGGCCCTTCGGCCCAACAAGTCCACGCCGACCAACGATCCTACACACTAGGGACAATTTATAATTTTACCGAATTAACCAATTACCCTACAAACCAGTACGTCGTTGACGTCCAGTGTGGTAGGAAACTGGAGCACCCAGAGAAAACCCACGCGGTCACAGGGAGAACAAACAAACTCAGTACCGACAGCACGCTCTACCACGGCGCCACAGTGCCGTCCCGAATACTCTTTGAAACGTGTGAATATGTGTTCTTTCTGTTTATTCAAGGATACCTCTGCATCAACTGACTGACTACTATGGGTACTTCTCTTTGCACTAGTCTGTGTTATTGAATAATTGTCAAGGCTGCCATAAATTACTTCCTATTAAGACCCCTCATGAAAGCATTATATGATAGCAGAGGTCAATGTCTGTATTATTATGACAGATGACAACTTGTCGATAATTGTTGCTAAAGTGTTATTTTGTCTGGCTAATTAGGTCATAGTTTTCAAACTGTTCACTCCTCCCACACTCGTAGTTAAAACAGGGAGGCCACTTTCTGATCTCTTACAATTAGCTAGACGTTTTGCCAGTTGACTGCACATTGGAAGGTTACAGATATTCAGCCAACCATTTTCAATGTTCATTACCATCCCCAGAGGTAAGTAAATTCACTTACGTTTGACAAGTGAAAAGCAAGATTAGAAGGAGTAGAATGTATTATTTTAATAAGAGAAGAAATTTTAATTTAAACCAAAATGAGGCAGAGAGAAACATAGCTGGAAGACTGCCAACAGGAAAGAAAGTGGAGCCAATAGGTGAGTGAAATTGGTCTGCAGCAGAAATGTGAAATAAGCTTTGAACAGATGGAGGTCCATTGTACAAGATGCCTGATTTTTATCTGTTATCTTCAGTCAGGTATAGTGTAAAATAGGAAGTGTGTAAATTAGGCAACTCCCAGTTCATCACATAACCATTTCACACAACCTCTGATCTACACTATGCTCTGTCAGCATGAAACAAGCAGGACAAATCTCTGCTGGGTTTTCTGATAACTCTATCCTTTGATCCCTTTCACGCAAATCATCAACTCACAGGTTGTCCACGTTTCTCTGAGTGACTGCATTATACTGTAATGCAGAAGGACCACGCAAAGAGCGATATTAGGGTCTGCTGCAGCCAATGCTCTCAAACATCCTTCTGTAATTAGCGTATGCCTTGGAATGATGATGGCCCTTTTCTGAAGCTGGATGGCTTTCTCTTATTGTGTCGTTTTGTGTTCTGGCCGAAGAATGGGAATATGTTTCTATCACCTGTTGATTCAGTGATAACTGCAATGGAAGAGCAATTTGAGACCAGTGACTATGACTCTATTCATTTCAAAGTAATTATGGAGAAGGATAGGACTGGCCCTCAAATTGAGGTAAGGCTGATTTTGGAGATATTAGACAGAGTCTTGCGGAGGTCGATTGGGAGAGGCTGTTGTAGGTGAGGGGACGGCTGGCAAGTGGGAAGATTTCAAAAGTGAAATAGCAAGAGTACCAGGGGCAGCATGTTCCTGTGAAGGTGATGAACAAGTTTAGAGAATCCTGGTTGATGAAGATGTTAAGGCCCTGGCCAGGAAAAAGAAGGAAGCCTACATCAAACTTCGGCAGTTGGGATCAAGCAAATCTCTCTGAGTGTAGGAGTGTAGACGTACACTTACAGAGGGAATCGGGAGGGCAAACAGAGGACATGAAACGGAGCTGGCAAGCAAGGTAAAGGAAAATCCCTAGAGATACTCCATAGGATAAAAACGTGGCCAAACGTGGCCAAGGGAAAAAATAGGTCCCCTTAACGATCAGCATGGCTCTCTTTGTTAGAATCACAAGAGATGGGGGAGATATTAAATGAATACATTTCGTTTTTTACCGAGGAGAAGATCATGGACGTTAAGGAATTGAGCCAGAAGAGCTGTGATCTCTTAATGCCAAAATGGAGGCATTGGTGGTCTAAAAGCACATTGAGGTGGAAAAATCCATAGGGACTGACCAAATGCATGCTCAGACCTTGTGCGAAATTACAGAGGTCCTTGCAGCGATATCTGCATCATCTTTAGCTACAGGTGAATTTACCGAAGACTGGCGAGTAGCTAATGCTGTACCATTATTTAAAAAGGGCAGCAAGGACAATCCAGGTAACTATAGACTAGTGAGCCTGACATCAATGATGTATGGGCACGGACGGCTATGGAGGCGAAGTCAAAGGATATTTTTAAGACAGTGATTGACAGATTCTTGATTAGTAAGGATATCAGGGACTATGGTGTGAAGGCAGGAGAATGGGTTTGAGAGGGGAAAATAGATCAGCCAAGATTGAATGGTGGAGTCAATTTAATGGGCCAAATGGCCTTATTCTGCTCCTGGAAGTTATGAACTTATGAAAGTTGTTGGAGGTGATTCTTAGGGATAGGATCTCCCTGCATTTGTACAGACTCATTAGGGATAGTGAGCATGGCTTTGGACATGGGAATGAATGTCTCACGAATCTGAGAGTTTTTTGAAGAGATCACCAAGAGGATTGACGAGGGCAGAGCAGTGGACATGGTCTATATGGACTTCAGCAAGGTCCCTCATGTAGGGTGGTCTGAAAGGTTAGATGGCCTGGAATCCAAGGTGAGCTAGAAAATTAAATTCAAAATTGACTTGTAGGAAGGAGTTGACTTGTAGGAAGGAGTCAAAGAGTATTTCTAATTGGAGGCCTTTGGCTAATAGTGTGTCGCAGAGGTCAGTGTTGGCTCCATTGCTGTTAGTTATACACATTAATGATTTGAATGATAATGCCATTAACATTGTTAGTAAATATACAGATGACAATATATAATTGTTCGTGTATTAGACAGTGAGGAAGGATATCTGAATTTATAACGTGTAGATCAGGTGGGAGGATGGGCCAAGGAATGGTAAATGGAATGTAACTCTGACAAGTGTAAGGTGTTGCACTTTGGGATGTCAAACAGGGACAGGATATACTCAATAAATGGTTGAGCCCTGGTGAGTATTGAGGACCAGCGAGATTTGAGACTACAATGATTCATTCAATGATACTTTATTATCACATGTACCTAGCTTCAGTGAAATTCGTTGTTCTTGCATACAACCCGGTAAAATCACACAGCAGACTTCACCTAGGCAGTACACAAAGAGTCCCCACATTTCTGGCACCAACAAAGTTTCAAAATATCTTAGTGCAGTCTTATCTTCTCACAGCGGCGACCCAGGCCTGCCGTTGCACTTGGCCACAGGTAGCCCGTCAGGTCCCTCTCATTCTCAGTGCCCCCCCCCCAATGGGTCCCTCTTTGTCCACGCCAGTCCACCTGCTGGATCCCTCTCTGATCTCAGCAGCCTGCTGACCGGGGCACTCATTGCCCATTGGGGCGTTCAGCTCCATGGCGCATCCCGGTAGACCTTCTGCTGCTGCATGGTGAATCCTGAGAGCCTTCTGCTGCCACATGGTGTAGCACACCCCGGGAGTTTTCTGCCGCTGAGTGGCGCATCCCGGGAGCAACAAGAATCGGGATGTGCGATCAGCAAACAAGTACTGAGTATTGGTCTCTTTGCTCTCAAGTGGAAGCAGGAATTGGCTAGGTCTTTTCAGCTGATGAAGACAGGTGCACAGTTCACGAAATGTGGCAAGTTAGGTAGACATTGTGGTTAAAAACGTGTTTACCATGCTTGTCTTCATTGGGAAGAGTATTGAGTACAGACGTTGGAACATTATAATGCAGCTGTACAGTCATTGGAATGTTATTGAGATGCAGAAGAAATTCACCAGGATGTTACCTGAGCTTGCAGATTTGAGTTATAGGAAGAGGTTACATTAGCTAGGACCTTTTTCTAAGTGAAGTAGGAGCTTGAGGGATGATCGTAATGAGATGACAAGATCATGAGCGGCATGGATATCGTGAATGCTGACAAAAATATATTTTCCCCAGATTCTAAAACCAGAGGGCAAGAGGTGAGAGGGGAGAGATTTAAAAGGGACCTCAAAGGTAACATTTTTACTCAGAGGGTGGTCTGTATCTGGAATGGCCTGCCAGGAAAACCAATAGAAATGGACACAGATACAACTTTTAAAAATCATTTGGATGCATATATGAACAGGAAAGGTGTAGAGGGATATGGGCCAAATGCAGGAAACTGGGACTAACCCAGTGTGCCAACTTGGGTCACTTGGACAAAGTGGTCCAAAGGGCCTGTTTCCATGCTGTACAGCTCTACGACTGTATGACTCCATGATGCCTGCAGTGGCTTATGTTGTGTGCTTTGTGAGAGAAAGGTGCATCAGATATTGGAAAGAAATGGACAAGAATAGTGAGTGCAGAGGCAGAGACAGAGTGTGCAATAGAAAGTGGGGTTTTGTGACCAAAGGGAAAAATCAAGGGACACGGCTTGGTCTATCCTGAGTGTTGCAGGGATGTTATGATTGTAAGAAAGCTAAACATGAGCCTCTTACCCAAACACCTGCAGTGATGTCATTGAATTTAGTTTTACATTGCTGACAAGTTTATGATGTCAGATTCTTGGCGCTTGCATTCTAAGCAGTGCACATAAATTCATTTGGTGTATGTGACACCCTTGGGCCATACTTTTGGATCACGAACACAATTCTTTGCATTTGCACAATCTTTCAAAAGATCTTATAAATACAGTAGAACAATTAGCTCTATGTGCTTTATTTCAATTTCAGTAATACGTCCCTGTGCCAAATAATTGTTCTTGCTTGTGAATGGATAAATGTTTGTTATGTGCGTATTAATTTGGCGCCTGTCATTCATTAAATATGATAAAATTGCAATGGGTAGGAACTGATTATTGAATAACTCTGGAAGATGCTTTAAACGGGTCAATAGCTGTGACGTAAGTCCTACACTTGACCAGCGCTTTGAGGAACGATCACATAGTAATTAAATGCCAGTCCTCATTTGTACTAAAATTGCATGGTTGTCCTTTTCAACTTGTAGGTTGCCTCATCTAATAACCAATTACTTTCATAAGGCTGTCATTCTGTGCCTCTTTGGATTAGTCCCATCTATTACATCATCTCCTGATGAGTCAACACCTTCGATATGGAGTAAGATCAAAGAAAAACTGTAGGAATCTGCACTTCCCGTAAGGAATACCGAATATGCATAGCCTGGGTGTTATATCATCCAGCCTCCTTGCCAGAAACTATAGGAGGCAATTAACCTGCTGAAACATTTCATTTAACTGCCATAAGTTTCTAATCTGTTGGAAAATTGTAACGTACTATTTTAGTAGCCTTGTAGCAGTTCTTGGATCCAAGTTCACTTGCAATTTGCATCCTTTTTGTCACATTTGTTAACAAGTTTTCATTTTCATTTTTCTTTGCAGCATTTATGTCCTTTCTGCTGCCCAGCTCCATTTTTCTCAGAATCTGATTTCCTCCATGAATGCCTCATGTTTGCTGGGAACCAACGTTGACCTGGCAAATAAGCCAGTCCTTGAAACAGATCAAAATATAAGATAGATCTTCGCCATAATGTCCCCGATTTTAACTGGCATACTTATTATGTATCTATACCTTGTAAATGGATCAAGTATTGTCATTCTGCTGACTGGTTAGCACGCAACAAAAGCTTTTCACTGTACCTTGGTACATGTGACAATAAACTAAACTGAACTGATTTGTAAATAGAGGTATTTTGGTGTCTGTATAAATGTAACCGCCAGGGCCCAACAAAGAGGTCCTGGTATTTTTAATCCAGTGATTCATTTATGTTGCATCCACCAGTGTTTCAGCCATATGCGATGGGAAGCCAGTGCAAAAGGACCCAAACTCCTGCAAATGTGGAGACTGACACTAAAGAGCTGTGGGTCACTCACAATGGAGCTCCTTGTTCAGTGAAGTATGAGAACAAAGCTGAACTCAGATTAGGGGTGGCACAGTGGCACAGCGGTAGAGTTGCTGCCTTACGGCACCAGAGACCCGGATTCAATCCTGACTACTGGTGCTGTCTGTACGGAGTTTGTTCGTCCTCCCCGTGACTGCCTGGGTTTTCTCCAGGTGCTCCGGTTTCCTCCCACGCTCCAAAGACTTAGGTTAATTGCCTTCAGTAAAATTGTAGATTATCCCCAGTGTGATGGATAGTGTTAATGTATGGGTGATCGCTGGTGGGTGCGGACTTGATGGGCCAAAGGGCCTGTTTCTGCGCTGTATCCCCAAAGTAAAGTCCAAAGTCAAATGCACATTCTTCCTGCCTTACAAGAAACAAAATGAATATTTAAAAACTCTCAGTTTTCAGACTCTTCTGGCACCAATTCACACGGTTGCTGGAATGGGTAGTTAAGAAGCTCACTGTCATTCACCTTCTAGGTTTCCCAGTAAAGATTACCGTCTGAACTCATTGGTGACATCGAGACCTGACACATCTCTGGTAAACAGAAGACCTCACCAGCATGAAGCAGCGATTCCTACCTCCTGAAAAATATGAGGATAACTAATTTCAAGGTGGCTCACCAACTTTAGGAATGTCAAATGCCCACTCATCCTGCCTGGTCACTTTCAACCTTTACTGTTAGATCCCATCTCAGAAGATGCTGGCACTCAGTATCCACTCAGGTGGTTTAGCATGTTTAGGCAGCGCAGAATCACAGAATGGATTTATTAAAGGCAACTTGTCTCCTGCTAACTTAAGGTTTATTAGGAAGTAATAGAGAGTGCCAAGATGGAAATGCTATTGATGTGGTACATATGGTTTTCCAAAAGTCATTTGATAATGCACCACATAATAGCTTTGTTACCAATGTTCAAAGCCCCATGGATTAAATAAGCAGTAGCGCCACAGATAAGAAAATTGGCTGAGCAGCAGGAAACAGGGGTCATGATTTGTTCTTTTTCACAGGGATGGAGGGTTTCCAATGGAGCTCTTAGTGAACTGGTTCTGGGTTTTTAGCGTGGATTACATTCTCTTGGCATCTTTGATAGCTCAGCAAAGGTCAAGATTGCCCAACTTGAGCACTGCAGACTTGAACTCCACTAGGGAGAGGATCTCACGGTTCATCCATGGTTTCCAGTTGGGGAACACTTGTATTGTCTTCTTTGTCATGTACCTCCTCTACACACTTACTGACGATGTCCGATGCTGATGAAGTTATAGCAAAATGATTTATTAAATGAGGGACATTAGTTTTGGGGATAGACTGGAGATGCTAGGGTTGTTCTCCTTAGAACAAAGGAGTTTACAAAGATGAATGTATTTTAAAATCACAAAGCGTATAGACAGAGTAGATAGAAGGAAATTGCTCCCATTGGCTTATCCAATGTTCGCCAGAGATGCTTGCTGTCCCGCTGAATTACTCCAGCACTTTGGGTCCTTTTGTGTAAACCTGTACCTGCAGTTCCTTGTTTCTACATGAAATGAAGGTGATTGGCTAACGAAGCAAAAGCAACATGTTTTTATTAACAGGTAGAGATTAGGTTCTCGAATGTACTGCTGGGAGTAAGTGGAAACAGATTCAATTGGAACATTCAAAAGGGAGCTGGGTAGGTCTCGGAAAGGAAAGAATCCTAGGGCTGTGGGAAGAAGACCGGAGATTGTAACTGGCCAGATTGTTTTTCCAGAAAGTATGAATGAACTCAGCAGGCTGAATGGCCTGTGTAGCAAGAAACTGCAGATGCTTGTTTAAACAGAAGATAGACACAAAAAACTAGAGTAACTCAGCTGGACAGACAGCATCTCTGGAGAGAAGAAATGGGTGACATTTTGTGTCGAGACCCTTCTTCAGAGGCTTAATGGCCTCCTCCCATTTCGTTCTGTGGCTCGATGACACTATTATTTCTCCTGGTTCAGAAACAGCGACATATAGGGTAAACACAACATCAACTCACAAAAGGACATAAAATATTGGAGTAGCTCAGCGAGTCAGACAGCATTTCTGGAGAATATGGACAGGAGACGTTTCGAGTTGGGATCCTACTTCAGAACCCAAGTTTAAAGTTTTCACTTCAAACTCACACTCTGTCATTAACACTGAAGCATTGAAACCTGCCTTTCATCTCGTCTGAAAGCAAACCTTTTAACTCTCGTTACAAAACATGTATCTTATATCATCCCATCTCATGGCAATGCATCTTTTTTGAATTTTTGATGTTTAATGTTTCTATTTCACTTTTTTTCTCCTCACTAACCCCCATTCCAGGACATTTTACCGTGATTCAAAACAGGGCTGCTTAAAAAATTTCCAACTTTTGGCTAGGTTCCCACAGATTTGCAATCCAGGTGAAAGTTATATTTGACTTTTTTTATTTAACTGCAGAAAGTTCTGTTTTAACTTAACGTGTTTCTTTTTCTTCCTTTTCCCATTCATTTATTCTGACCAAATAAAATTGTGTTTAGGAAATTTTCAAATACTTTAAAATCCATGATTGAATGGAAAGGTAACAGTAGAAACTACTAAGACATTTTTCTATTAAAGTGGTTTTTTTTAAATGAATTCAGAGCAACCCAAACTGCTTCAAAGCCAATGAGGTATCTTTGAAATCCAATCTCTGTTTTAATGTAAGAAATATGGCAGCAAATTTGCCTAACAGCAACATCCCATGTAAGAAACTGGTTAAATAATTTTTTGTAAGGTGATGAAAAGGTAAATATGATGTAAAATCAAGATAACCTCTTAATTGTTCAATCTGCAACTAGCACCCTTGGTGTATTTAGATACACTTGATTGTGTGGACCAGGCTTCAGTTTGATATCTCATCCAAAAGATGGAACCCTTATTCCTACAGGTAACATAGACCGTAGAAGTGTTCAACACAAGAATAGACCCTTCGGCCCTAGTGCCGAACATGATGCCAGGACCAACTCGTATCTGCCTGCACATAATCCATATCCCTTCATTCCCAGCATACCAATATGCCTTTCCAAAAGTCCCTTAAATGCCACTCTCATGTCCACCATCACACCCAGCAGCGCGTTCCAGGCACTTGCCACCCTCTGTAAAAAAACCTGCCCTGAACATCGCCTTTAACATTGCCCCTCTCACCTTAAAGCTCGGCCCTCTAGTTGATTTTTTCATCCTGGTAAAGTGGTTTTGATTGTATACCCCATCTATGCCTCTCATAATTTTATATACTTTTATATATATCATCCGAGATGATAAAGTGTTATTCTGGAGCTTGAGGACCATGATCTGTGTCGGTGGATGGGCAGGTGTTATTAAGGCAAACCGTGGCTTTAATAAACACTAACTTACTTCAGCTTCTGCAAGCAGTCTTCTGATACAACAGCTGGAGTTTGCTTGAATAATTGGCACATTTTTATTCTGACTATTTTGGGAATAGCTTTAACCTATGAACTCCAGTGCACATGAAACGTTGACTTTTATTCATGTTAAAACATCTAAAGAAGCTCAACGTAGCAGAGTGACACAACTTGAAGAACTGCAGCCTCAGAGCTCCAGTGACCCAGGTTTAAACTGGACCTCTGGTGCTATCTATTTGGAGTATGCACATTCTCCCTATAACTGCTTGGGTTTCCTCTGAGTGCACTGGTTTTCTCCCACATCCCTGCATGAGCTGCAGGCTGGGACTTTATTCCTTGGAGAGCAGGAGAATGAGGAGTGATGTTATAGCGGTGTCCCAGATCATGAGAGGAATAGATAGGGTAAATGCACAGAATCTTTTATCCAGAGTAAGGGAATTGAGAACAGAAAAACTAGGTTTAAAATGAGGGGGGAAGATTTAAGGAAAGGTTTAGGGAAAATTTAAGGCGAGGGCGCAACATTTTTACACAAAGGCTGGTTGGTGTATGGAGCGAGCTACCAGATGAGGTAGCTGAGGCAGGTACAACCACAGCGTTTAAGAAACATTTAGACAGTTGCTTGGATAAGATAGGTTTAGAGGAATATGAGCCAAACGCGGGCAGGTAGGACCAATGTAGATGGGGCATGTTGGTTGGCATGGGCGAGTTGGGCCAAAGGGCCTGTTTCTGCCATGTATGACTCAATGGCACACTATGAACAGTTCAAGACCCACAATTGAGGTAGGTTGGGAGATCGAGACTACACCCTAGCTTATGAGAGGTCAATTCAGTACTCTTGTGACAGTGGGAAATAAACTGTTCCTCAATCTGGTGGTACATGCTTTCAGGCTTTGTCCCTTCTGCCCAGTGGGAGAGAGGAGAAGAAGGAATGTCTGGGGTGATTATGTTGGCGGGTTTCCTAATGCAGCGTGAAGTGTATCTGGAGTCAAGGGGGAGAGACTGGGTTGCACGATGGACTGGGCTACATCCACAACTCCACACTTTTTTGCAGTCTTGGACAAAGCTGATGCCAAACCAAGCTCTGATAGGTCCGATTGAATGCTTTCACCTGTGCATGTGTAGAGGTTAGTTAGAGTTGTTGGGAGACATGCCAAACTTCCTGAGTCTTCTGAGGAATTGGAGGCATCGGTGTGCTTTCTTGACCGTAGATTTAATGTGCCTGGTCGATAACAGATTGGGGGAGATTTTTACACCTAGGTACCTGAAACTCTTGACCATCCCCTCTTCTGTATCAGTGATGCTAACTGGGACATGTGCATCACCTATTTTCCTGGTCAATAACTAGCTCTTTTGTGTTGCTGACATTGAGGGAGAAGTTGATGTCTTGACACCAGGTGAATCTCTTTTGCACTCTTCCCAACTCATTCTTCTTCGTGTTTTCCCTGATCTTCTCTTCGATCGAGATCCGACCCATTACATGGTGTCGTCTGCAAACTTGTAAATGGAGAAAGAGCAGAATTTGGGTGCGCAGGTGAACTAGCAAATCGACACGGATGAGGTGTTGAACTTTGATACGTCAAACCAGGGCAGGACCTGCACAGTAAATGGTAGAGCCCTGGAGAGTGTTGCCAAAGAGAGACAGCTGGGAGTACAGATGCATGATTCCCTGAAAGTGGTGATTCAGATGGTTAGTGTGGTTAAGAAGGTACATGGCACGGCTTGCCTTCATTGGAAAGGGTGTTGAGTACAAAAGTCGGGATATCATGATGCAGCTGTACAAGTATTGGTGAGACCATCCTTGGAGAACTGTGTGCAGTTCTGGTTACCCAGCTTTAGGAAGAATGTCATTAAGTTGGAAAGGGTGGAAACGAAATTCACCCAGATGTTACCTGGACTTACCTGACTCGGTCTAAAGAAGAGTTTCGACCCGAAAGGTCATCTACAGTATTCCTTTTCTCCAGAGATGCTGTGTGACCCACTGAATTACTCCAGCACTTTGTGTCTATCTTTGGTGTTACCTGGGCTTGCAGGCTTGAGTTACAGGGATAAGTTGGATAGACTGTGACCTTTCTCTTTAGCATGTAGGAGGCTGAGGTGTGACCTTATTGAGGTGTACGAGAAGACGAGGGGCATGGATAAGGTCAGTGCTAACTGTCTTTTTCCCATGGTAGAGGATTCAAAAACTTGAGGCCATAGGATTAAGGGGAGAGGGAAGCAAATTTTTCATTCAGTGGATAATATGTATCTGGGATGAGCTACTAGAAGAAGCTATAGAAAGGATACAAATACGCTTTGTAAAAGTCAGATATATGCAGAAGAAAGGGGTCATGGATATGGGTCAAAAACATGGACGTTGAGCCAAAGGGCCTGTTTCCATGCTGTATAGCTCTATGACTCTACGATACAGTTATGAGTGTATAGGGGGCATAATAAGGGGCTGAGAACACACCATTGCAGGGCACCAGCATTGAGAATTATTGTGCAGGATGTTTGTGGTTGCAAGAAGGTTTGTCTCCAAATTACATTAAAAACAGCTGACATTTAAGCATGATTCCTAGAAGTTAAAATAGCATTGGCCAGGATTGCAGCAGGCTGAAGGAATGAAAATGTCATGTTCCAACTTTAACACATCTTTCTAAACACTCTTTCTGGGGATGGAAGACATTTAAAATCATAGTTCTGGTCTGCACTAAAGCATTCTGTCCATTTTGTACTGACTGGCAAATTATAACTGAGAAATATCTTAATTTTAACAACCTAATGTCTCCTTATAATTTATCTTTTCAGATTATGCCCTCACTTTATTCTCTCTTCCAAAAAAGAGTTGTTAAAAAATCTGAACTAAAACTGAAATGTCAGAGATATAAAGCAGATGAGCATCATTTATAATATTGACAGCCTCACTGTAATGATACCTTTATTGTCCTGTGTGGTGATGGCAGTCCTGTCAACTCAGCTTTCTGTTTTCAAAGAGTACCATCTTATCTTTCTACTGTTCATCTTTTAAATATCTATAAATGACAATTCCCCCCATGATGCATATAAAGCATCGGCCAATATGTCAGCTGCATAGGAATAGAGTTGCTTGGCCCATTAATTTTGCCATCCATAAAAGTAATAACATAATGTTTTGAAAATAAAGGCACTCCCCGACTTGCGTAATGGTTATGTTCCATGAACTCTTACTTAAGTCAGATTTTATGCAGTCGTAATCACCATCCCCATCTCCTGCCAGCGATAACTCACTGAGAGCATGAACTGTCTCATCGGTGTCCAGCTGTGTCTGGGGCACATTCTGAGGCGCGTGGCACCGCCATTGCCGGCTTTTTTCTGACGTAAACTTGAGTAATCGTACAGTGTTGTGGAAATTACAAATTGCACTTGATTGCACTAGAGACTGAGCACAGAATTGTTTATGCGAGCGCAAAATCACGTATTCATTTAGTTTAGAGATACAGCGTGGAAACAGGCCCTTCCTCCCACCAAGTCTGCGCCAACCAGCAATACCCGCATATTAACATTATCCTGCACACAGTAGGGACAATTTTTACATTTACCAAGCCAATTTACGTACATACCTGTACATTTTGGAGTGTGGGAGGAAACCAAAGATCTCGGAGAAAACCCATGGGGTCATGGGAAGAACGTACAAACTCCGTACAGACAGCCCCCTTAGTTGGGATCAAACCCAGGTCTCTGGCACTGTAAGCACTGTAAGGCAGAAACCCAACCGCTACGCCACTGTGGTGCCCATTGTGTAAGTTGGGGAGTGTACTTTTTATTGCATACCCTGATGGAAATACCTAATGTGTCACGATTAAAAATGTCCAATTGATGTCTGCAACATATATAAACCTCTCTCTTTCCCTGCACCATACAGAGACCAGATCTAATTATTGAATCGTGGGCTTCAATCGACCCCAAAATTACCAAAAGTCCTGGTCTTTAATGTAAACCGAGACATCCATCTGGTCTCTAAGATAAATATTTTAAAAATCATTTTTTATACCTTCAAAGAGCAGCCTGTTCTTACCAAACTTTCTCCCTCAATCAATGGTGTGTCATAACTTTGGATGGAAGGTCTTTACCAAGGGCTTGCCTCTTCTGTTTCATCCACCTCGTGTTCATATCTAAGTACAGAAACTTTGCTCCTGCTTTGCCCAGAGGCCATGACTGATTATTATATCCTGCAACATCGCCCCAGCCCCTATTGATCTTTTGCCCCTTTTGATCCTTTATTTTAAAGACCACTAAAGGGATGATGTTCCAAATACCTGGCCTCAGCACTGCCCACTGAGAGTGTATCGCAGGAAATCACATACACTCAGAAAAGGCCACCCTTTAATTTCCTTCTTGGAAAGAAAACATCAGTGGATGTTCTTAATAACTCTCTGATCCTCGATCTGCCTCTCAACATTCATCAATCCCGCTCCTTTTAAACATGTTGGTTGACTCCGAGTCAACGCCCTTCTGTGAGAGTTTGATCCCCACTTCCTTTCTCCTGTGGAGGAAAAACATTCTGATTTCTGCGTTGCTGAAAGCTTGTGGTAAACAAAGGATCTATTTAAAATAAAGCCTGCAGACCCCTCTATTGTTTATTTAAGCAAGGAAGCAAGGTAAATATAATTTCAGTATTTGTACACTCTGGGTTTAGTTCTGCAGCTTAATAACTAGGATTCTTCCATCCACTTTATTTCATTTGGAGCAGGTTTTTTTAAACAAACAGGAATGAACTAGGTACATGGTGAGAGTGCAGCTCAATATTAGTCACACTGAGGATAATTCAGCAGGTATTGTACATGGTTTTAGAGATCTCAGCCTGGTTCAGTATAGCATATAACTTCAGTACATGTTTTATTATCCAACATAAAGTACCCAAGATATTTAGAGCAATGGGCTGGTTATTTTTCTAAATATTAACTTCCAATGGATCTGCTCCCTACTGCTGTGAACAAGCAGTTTTCCCACCTTCCTCCTCTGTTTTCTTCCTTCACTTAGTCACCCACCTGGGATTCATTTGGTCAGGACTGGGAGAGGGCATTCTGCAAGAGTTGCAATGAACTTTGGACTCTCCCTCTGTAGAAGAACTGGGAAATGCATTGGGATTAAAGTTGTAAATGTTATGTGCTTGAGTGACAATGGCATTGAGAGTATCAGAAATGTTACACTGATTTCATGTTTTCAGTCAAAAGTCAACTAAATGTCACAAACACTCAGGGGCTAGAGTGCGACATCAAAGAATACACTTAAAAGGGGGCACGGTGGCGCAGCAGTCAAGTTGCCTTATAGCGCCAGAGATCCTGGTTCGATCCTGAATACGGATGTTGTCCATATGGATTTTGTACATTCTCCCCATGAGCGCGTGGGTTTTTCCCGGGTGCACCAGTTCCTCCCACGTTCCAACGACATGCAAGTTTGTAGGTTAATTGGCTTCGGTAAAGATTGTAAATTGTCGCAAGCGTGTAGAATATCATTGGTGTATGGGGATCGCTAATCGGCGCAGTCTCAGTGGGCAGAAGGGTGTGTTTCCGCTCTATCTCTAAGCTAAACTGAACTAAACTAAACTAAACTAAACTTGCAGAGGTCCACTCACTGGTTCCGTTTAGTTTAAAGATGCAGCGTGTAAACAGACCCTTCAGTCCACCAAGTCCACGCCGACCATCGATCACCCGTGACATTAGTTATCCCACTTTCACATCCACTCGCTACATATCAGAGGTGATTTAGGGAGGCCAATTAACCGACAAACATGCACATCATTGAAATTTAACGAATAATGGAAGGGATGTGGAGAGGATGTTTCCAATAGAGGGAGAGTTTAGGATCAGAGGGCATATCTCAGAAGAAAAGGACGTACCTTTAGAATGGAGATGAGGAGGAATTTCTTTAGCCTGTGGGTGGTGAATCTGTGGAATTCATTGCCACAGATGGTTGTGGAAGCCAAATCATTTGGTATCTTTAAAGGTTCCTGATTGGAAAGAGCATCAAAGGTTAGGGGCGAAGGAAGGTGAATAAGATTGAGAAGGAAAAATAGATCAACTTTGATTAAATGACGGAGTAGTACTCAATGGGTCAAATGGCCCAATTCTGGCCCTATGCCTTATGATCTTTGGGATGTGGGAGGAAACCGGAGCAGCCAAAGGAAATCCACGCGATGACAAGAATGTGAAAACTCCACACGGACAGCACACAAGGACAGGATCGAAGAGTGCTGTGAGGCAGCACCCCTATCAGCTGTGCCACTGTGCCACAGGCAAGAGCATCTGAAGCTGAATTATTGCTATTGTCGAGCCCTGAGCCAAGCTTCCAACTAGCAAGGATCCACACCAAGAATCTTCCTCACAAAATGACCCACGTTGCCTTTACAACTGCACACACACACATCCCCCCTCCTGCACTCTGATGACAACATTAGTTGACATATCGCCTGGGCCAGTTCCCCCCCCCCCCCAATAAATATCAGGTATCAAAGCAAACCATGATTATTTGTTTAATCTCTATGTAATTTTTCAGCTCGGCTATAAAGAACAAAATGGCAGCAGCATCTGAAAATATCATTCAAAGTAATGAACTATTGAGTGTCATGTAGCTTCTCAAAGCTGGATGACTAATTATTGTTGTGGGAATACTTACGCTCCAGTTGAGCATCCTTTTGAAAATAATGGCCTTATAGCCATGAATGGAACAGTTAGACTGAGTGGACAAGACTGTTTGATTTAGTACTGGTTAATATTTGTCCAAGAAAAAATCTGAAGAAAACCACATGAATCTTTCAAAATAGTATCCCTGTCCAAACTGAACAATGGTATCCTTTCTAATTATTTGACACTTCATTTGTCATTGAAGATCGTATTATGTTTAGCAGTGATTTTCCAAACAATTTCTTGTTTGGTTAATTTCACCAAACATTCCACGAATATCTCAACCATGAACTGATTTTTGTATTGACGATGATGGTGTGTAGTGAAAACTGAGGTCTGGGGCAAGCACTCAGACAACTGTACTTACAGTGTCAAACACAGATCAAGGGTTTAAGCTAACCATTGCCCTCCTGTTAGCGATTACCACCTATTTTTCGCCCATCTCCAACTTTCTTCCTAGTCTTAGATCAGAGATACAGCATGGAAACAGGCCCTTCGACCCACCAGGTCCACGCCGACCAATGATCGTCCATGCACTAGTTGTATGTCATCCCACTTTTGCATCCTACACACTAGGGGAAATTTACAGAAACCAATTAACCTACAAACCCGCACGTCTTTGAAATATGGGAGGAAACCAGAGCACCCGGAGAAAATCCATGTGGTCTTAGGGAGAACGTACAAACTCTGTACAGACAGCACTGGTAGTCAGGATTGAACCCGTGTCTCTGGCGGTGTAAGGTAGCAACTTTACCAATTGGTCATGCATTGCCCCTTCTTGTTGCTGATGATTTTGTGGCACATTTGTTCCATCGCAGTCATTTGCCACTCATCGAAGCATGGACTTTGTTCATAGGTGTTGCTGTAGATGGTCATAAACTGCTGCATTACGGTATCAATCAATGGTATCGATGCTTCTTTATTGTCACGTATGCATTGCACAGTGAAATTCTTGCGCTGGTCGCCATTTACAAAAGAAAAATCCCAAAGTATTGGAGAGATAGTGCATGGAGATACACACTCACTAGCAAATGGACGGACTTCTGACATTATGAAAGAAATTATGACATTATTTTCCCTCCTGGGATAAATGAAGTTCTATCGTATCAAAAGGAGGCTATCTACAAAACCGTTAAAGATAATTTAATGTGGAATCCAGTCAAATGGGATTGAAAGTGATAAGGGAAAATGTGATAGATATTACACAAATGATCTTGCTTAAACATAACATATTTTGCCAATTCTCCTGCATACCAGTCTTTCTGTAATTTGGTTGTTATGTATGGTCAAAGCTCCCACTTAGTCATTACTCCCTCTATCCTCAAAAATTGGAAACTCATCAGATTGACCTGACAACAGCTGCTGCTAATTTCAAATAAATTGAAACATGTCAGCCAGCATATCTCACTGAAAGTCGACATTAACTTTGTCTGTTGAAGCACATTGCTTCAAACACCAGATCTGGTTTTTAACCTATATCTCCCAGGCCAATGATTTTAATTGCCAGTGGGCAAAAAACGCTCCAATTTCATATAATCCCAAGACTCTCCAAAGCCAGAAATTCCAAACCGTGGCACTTCACGAAAAATAATCAGCCATTAGTTAGAAACCAAGGGAATAATCTCTCATCCATGTGAGTGAAATAATTCAGTTTGTTACTGGATTGTTTGGAAAGGGTTTCATTTATTTTTAAAAAAACATTTGTCCATTGTAAAAGTATCTACTGCTGATCCGAGATGTCAGAAGCTTCCTGGAAAATCCATCACTTCTCCCATTTCAACCATTTGAATCTGTATTGCAGTTTAGGGACTGAGATTTGTGATTGAGAGAACAGAAGAAGGCCTCTTAAGAATTTGTAAATGCTTTGTTATTTTTATCTTTACACTATTATTCCCTTTACCTGCTGGGTTATTTTGTTTTTGAATAACTTTGTTACACAATAAATCCAGTTTTCAAACTGAAGTAAAATATATACGTTGATGCCATGCCTGATTGATCCATTGGAGGGAACAGCGGGCACCTCATGTCTAAAGTATAATGTAAATAAAAAGCAAAGTACTGGAGTATCTCAGCAAGTCAGGCAGCAGCTCTGGAGGACATGGATAGGTGATGTTTACGGAAAGGACACTTCTTCAGTCTGAAGAAGGGTCCCAATCCAAAACATAATTTATCCATGTCCCCCAGAGATGCTGCCTGACCTGTTGAGTTACTCCAGGACTGTGTGGATTTTCTTTTGTTAACCATCATCTGCAGCTCCTTTTGTTTCCAAGTCAGAAACTTTGTTCAATCCTGCAGTCCACTGCAGACTCAAAGTGTAAATTTCCATATTAAATGAGCAAAGATAGAGAGTGTCCGAATTGTCTTTAGACTGTGCACGTGCCTGTATCCGTGAATGATGGGGTCTCAGGGCCACTTTGATTTTGGCATTCCAACAGTTCCCATTCACTTTCACAGGTTTTAAATTGCTGATGGCAACATATTTTAGTGTTTTGACTCGGACGTAAATTTGCAGCACAGTGGCGCAGCAGGTAGCATCGCTGCCTAACAGTGCCAGAGACCCAGTTTTAATACTGACCTCAGATGCTGTCTGTGTGAAGTTTATATGTTCACGCTGTCACTGTGTGGGTGCTCCAGTTTCCTCCCACATCCCAAAGATGTGCCGGGTTGTAGATTAGTTGGCCTTTGTAAATCGCCCCAGGTGTGTAGGAAGTGGATTCAAAAGTATGACAGCATAGAATTGATGTGAACAGGCATGGCGTCAATGGACCGAAGTGCATGGCCGAAATTCCAAGCTGAAAATCTAAACAATTCTTCACTGATGAATCCTCTGTGAGGCATACAGATTCTAAATCGGAAAGTAAAATTAGAATGTACGTTTCATGGTAAAATCACAAACGTAATGCAAAATAGAGAGAGGTAAAACGTGTTAAAAGTATTCTTTCCAAGCTAGTCGGTTGATGACATAAAAAAGCAGTATTTGGAAGGGAACTGCTTAAAGGCCAGGATATGAGGGAATGCGAGCCAAATATCGGGTCGCCACCTTCAATTGATCTCTGGCCCCTCCTTGTTCTTCTTATACTTATCATGGTGATGCAACAATTAGCACTGGTTCTTCACCACAGTGAAGAGCCAGGTTCGATCTTTTGCAGAGTTTACATTCTCTGAGACTCTGTGGATGTCTGCCCTGCACTCCCAAAGATGTGCTTGTAGCTTAATTGTCTGCTATTTTGTGTAGATATATATGACAAAAAAATCAAGGCATGTAAATAAGAATAAGTTACAGGTCTACAGGGAAATAAGTAATAGAGAGAATGGGGTGGATAGGATTGCTCTATTGGAAGCGGCATAGGCTAGGGGCTCGTTGTAATTCTTCTGTGTATCTGCAGATGGCTCAGGGTTCATATTCAATTTCTCACTCATTCCATAGCAATCAGACATAGAAACATAGAAAATAGGTGCAGGAGTAGGCCATTCAGCCCTTCGAGCCAGCACCGCCATCCAATATGATCATGGCTGATCATCCAAAATCAGTACCCCGTTCCGGCTTTTTCCCCATATCCCTTGATTCCCTTAGGCCGAAGAGCTAAATCTAACTCTCTCTTGAAAAGACATTGTGTTCCAGAACTGCATTGGATGCACAGCAAAAACTGAGAGTGTTTGTGACTGGTAGTGCAAGGTGCTATTATCCTGTGATCTGACCATTATTAACTGACGTATATTTACAGCTTTGAGAAGTCACTTTGGTCAACCCATCATTAATGGAAACTGGGCCATAGATAGGCCAGGCACTTACGAGGCTGCAGGAACTTTGTTCAAGTACAAGAGGCCAAATGAGATCCGCACCACAGCGGGGGAATCCTTCATTGCCGACGGGCCAACGAATGATATTCTGAACGTCTACGTAAGTCTAAACTTTAGCTCGGAGCGGGCAGTAGGTTTGAAATGCCAACAAAGCTTCACAATACCTCTGTTCATAAATCAAAGGCTGCAATCCTCTGAGGTTAGAATAGAAAACTAACAGCATAAAGAAAGCTGCAAAAATCTGGCAATCAGTCAACAATAACTGTAGGAAACAGTTGTAGAACCCCAGAAAAATAAAAATGAATAAGAAACATAATATGTCAATAGAGTATGAGTGATAGAAAAGGATATTGGTACAATATCAGTGATAAATTGATTGTCACTAAGATGCCTATGATAGGAAGGAAGTTAATATAATTCCGGTGATTGAACAAAATGGTTTTATAATATTTGAGAGAGTGTTGAATTCATGGCCCGTGTTTTGTGGTTAGTGGGTGTTTGCCATTAATCAAACTGACTACTACCTACAGACTTTCATGAGCTTTAGAACAGAAAACTGTATAGTCACTTGAGATCTTTTTAACTTCCATGTCCAAATCGGGGGAACTGTTGAGCGTGCAAGCAGGAGGGGAATGGAATCATGTAGAATTTTATCCTTGGATCAATGGTGTTAATTGTGCAATGTAGTGGGGTTTGTAAGATAGACTCTTGCTTCTAAAATTCAGCTCCATTACAGTCGATGTAAGCTATTATATCGCAGATTTAGCAATACCAGTCTGAGGATAAATATCTCTCCCAACCACCATATTCTCATTAGCTCATGCAGGATGTAAACCAAGAAGAATAAGTTAGACCATTTAATTCATTGTGAAGTGGGATACAGAGCAGGATTAATAGAGATCACAGGCCATTTATTTTTCAAATTTGTTTATTAAATTCAGAAAGAAAGAGTCTGCAGTTGCAAGTTGTCATTTCCAGCATGATTATTTGGCAATAATTAAGACATGACACATTTTCAAATTCAATGCACATCTGAACTCGCCAACTCTAACTTATTGTGCATTATTAAATGGGTGATGATGGAGAGCAACTGCAACTTCAACTGCATGCCATCCTGTGGATTTCAGTACGTAATTCCACCATCAGAGGGCAAGTTTCTTGGCCACACATGTACGAGTTCTGGAAGATGTGGGCCAATTTTCCCCACAGCAAGAGAAAATGACAGCATCACCATTATTCCTATCATAACATGCAGGTCACCAATTGTGATGAAAGTGAATATTAATATAAAAGCTGTGATAGTGGATACTGCAAGCTTGACAGCACTTACAACTGTATTTCAAATTGTCTCATGGGAGAGTTTAAAGATCAAATTTAATTGTAATTAAAGACCTGTGGAGTCAGAGATCTTTAAATATAACCGAGCAAAATGAAAATTATTGCTACACTTACTGAGAAAAAGTAACTGCACGTTTCATAATTCGAGAGAAAGTTATTGGTATGGTTTTTTTTCTATAACTAGGCAACCGATGCTTTTCATCATTAGATTTGCTGTTGTTGAGGATAATAATATAATTCTATTATCACAGACAATGCTAAATAATGCCAGTGGCTATCACGTCATTGAATATCTAGTTCTAAGTCCCTTGTTTAATTCTAAATGGCATTAGATCTCAGTATGAAAAAAGCCTACAATTTTTATCTTTAGAGGTAAACAAAACCTTCGTCATTTCCAATGTCTGTCAGCATATCGGACCACTAAACAAGAGAACCCTAAATGTTAAAGACAAGGAGTTTATTAGCAATTCCTCTAAATTGCAGATGAGAGTTCAAAGAAAGACAACAGTTGATTGGACATCATGGACATTTAAGCAGAGAGAATACAAATATCAGAAAGTATTAAGTTAAAAAAGAATCTAAATTTTGTAGGCTAATATTTTATGCTTTTTATGTTGCAAACCCCTTTCTGATTTATCAAACGACTATTTATTCTTGTGTGAATGCATAATTTAACTTTTATTCACATTTTTTTCAGGTGATATATCAACAAGCAAACCCAAAAGTACATTTTGAATATGTTTTGCCAACTGACAACGCAGTCAGCAGCCATTCTCTGTCACATACAACGGGTCGCCATTTAGGTACAAATCTTTTCTCCCTACTTCCTAGACTATTTCGCTTTTGGTATATTTTTTACTATTATGCTAGTTGCATGTTCACCAAAACCAAAAGGAAATAGCAAAAGAAAAGGAAATGGATTGTGTTCATAATCACTGTCAATAGCCCATGTAACGGTTTACAAGGATGGCTCTGTGGTTCAATGGTGCTTTATTGTCACATGTGCAAAGTATTAAAGCACAGTGAAATTATTTTCTTACAGACAGTCCAGTAGAGTATTGCCATACCATCCCCGATTAGCAATTGTACAGAACTAGTCTACTGAGCCTGCATGCCCTTATGTTTTGGCACCATTTTCCAAGTCCAGTTATTATGAGCCATGCCCGATTTAGGCAAACCCCAAGCTGCTGCTGGCCTCCAGCTATCGCCTTCCCTGGTCGACCAGTAAACAACGACCTCTCCTTGCCTGTCCAGCTTTGTGCCCCAGGTGCGCATCCCACAGCTGACCTTGAAGGCGCGGTAGGCCAGACCCCGGTTCCCTGAACATCTCTGATCATTTCAGGGATGGATAAATTTAGTTAAGACAAAGTATTGGCTAGCATAGGTTATTTCCTACAGAGAAGAGGAGATTTGGGGGAAATAATTAAAATAGTTTCCCAAAGCAGAGAGGTCAATACCAGGTCTACAGTGCCATTAAAGTTTACAGTATAGGATCCACCACCAAAATGTTCTTTGACACTCCAGGGGCTACATCAGTCTATCACAATTACCTGGGTACTCTAGAATTTGTCAGCCGATATATCCACTCGGCTTTCATTTTAGGATTAAGTTTTAACTTTACATTATTTTTGTATTGCAGTTCATTAATTGCATGCCACACAATTTCTCATAGCTCCCCCACTCTCTCTCCCAAATGCAGAGGGGAAACTTACATATAGTTCCGAGAATCATCATTCACTTAGTCTGTTTGCCAGTATACCCAAAGTTTTTTTTTTAAATCACTTTATCTCCTTTCCCATAAAGAAAATGTGAATCATATGTAGGATATAGTGTATCGTGAGAAGCATTTGTTTTCACACAGAGTGTGGTGGGTATATGAGAATGAGCTGCCAGAGGATGTGGTTGTGGCAGATATAATAACAATGTTTAAAACCTTTGGACAGTTGCATGGATAGGAAAGGTTCTGAGGGATATGGGCCAAACATGGGTGAATGTGACTTTCTTAGTTGGGGGGGCCTTGGTCATCATGAGATGGGCCAAAGGGCCTGTTTCCGTGCTGTATGATTTTATGACTCCTTGACTCTTCTTAACATTGTATGTTATTAAGGTAGGGGTAGGAAAGCTATGCAGCTTAAAAACCTTGGACCTAAACCTTTAGGGCGGCACAGTGGCTCAGTGGTAGAGTCGCTGCCTTACTGCACAAGTGACCCAGGTTCGATCCTGACTGTGGGTGCTGTTTGTAGTTTAATTGGCTTCTGTAAATTGCTCCTAGTGTGTAGGATGTGAAACTGGGATAAGATAGAACTAGAACTAGGCTACGGGTGCTGTCTGCACAGAGTTTGTAAATTCTCCCTGTGACCTGCGTGGGTTTTCTCCGGGAGCCCCGGTTTCCTCCCACACTCCAAAAGACATACAGGTTTGTAGGCTAATTGACTTGGTATAATTGTAAATTGTTCCTAGTGTGTGTAGGGTAGTGTTAGTGTGTGGGAATCGCTGTTCGGCGCAGACTCGGTGGCCTGAACGGCCTATTTTGCAAGCTGTATCTTTAAACTAAACTAAACTAGATGATTTTGCAGCTTCATCCATAGCACTGGTAAAGTTAGTACATCATAAATGATGAGTTACTGTATGTACATTCCTTTTTTCGTTGACAGCTGAGAGTTGTTCTGAAGAATGATTAGCTTTTCACTCTTGGTTCCAACAACACATTCACAGCTATTTATTCCTTTCTCAGAATGGAGCATTGCTGACTAGGACAGTGCTCGCATACTAAGTGCTTCACCAAACCATTTCAGGGGTTATTTTTAAGAATGCATCACATTGCTCTGGATCTGGAGATGTTGACCAGACTGGGTAAGGGATAGCAGACTTCCTGACCGTCAGCACAAGGAAAAGCTAGTCAGAATTTTATGGGATGAAACAAAATATGGAATAACTAAGCGGATCCAGCCGCATCCCTGGAGAATATGGGGTCGAGCTTCTTCAGACTCTTTATCCTTGAGGAGATTTCACAGTGTCATAGAGTAATACAGCATGGAATCAGGCTCTTTGGCCCAACCTGCCCACACCAACCAACATGCCCCATCTACACTAGTCCCACCTGCCTGCGTTTGGCCCATATCCCTCTAAACCTATCCTATCCATAGTTGAGCAGTCAAAGTGAGGAAACAAGGAACAGCAGATGCTGGTTTACCAAGGAAAGACACAAAATGCTGGAGTAACTCAGTGGGTCAGGCAGCATCCCTGGAGAACATGGATAGGTGACATTTCAGGTCAGGACCCTTCTTCACGTGAGGGTCCTGGCTGAGCTATTCCAGCATTTTGTGCCTTTCCTTGGTGAACCGGCATCTGCAGTTCCATTTTCTAGGTTTTCATGGGAATCTGATAAGTTTATGGTTATCATTGCTGAGACAGTCTGTTTGTATTTTGTCCATATTAACTTAATTCAAATTCTGCAGCTAGCATGGTGGATCTGAACTCTGGATTGTTAGTCCAGGCATGTGGCTTGTGGAGTCCAAGAACCCAACAACTGTGCCACCACTGTACCTAGAAGTCCCACTCTAATGTACCATTCTGGATTTTGATAAAAAAAGTCCTACAATGCAACTTTTGAAATCTTTTTGCGTGTTCCAGAAGAAGCGCTCAATGGTCAGTTGGCATACGGCGTCGATGGTGGCGTGTACGTTCTCCGCGAAAGAGAAGTGGCAAACTTTGTAAGTGGGGTCCATGCGAATCAGCTGCAGTCCAGAGATTACCAGAAGAACCCTGAAGAAAGTGGGAACTCCTGGGGAGAAGGGCCAAGGAAAAAACGTGATTTCAACTGGAAACAAGTTGGAAGCACGGAATGCACTGTCAGTTGCGGTACAGGTGAGAAAAGGTTTCAAATTTACTATCATCCCAGAATAAAGCTCTAAGTGTTAGCATCACTGTCAGAATAATGTTGACATAAAAAGACCTATAAAGATCTTCCATTCCTTGGCTTTCTGAAGCACTGCGTAATGGTAGGAACAGCATATCTGATGCCTGTCAGATAGCTCTATAACTGGAAAGTTGTATTGAACCAGCAGCGTCACCGAGGCACACCAAAACTGATGTTGCTAAAGTTAGGACTTTGTTGTCTATCGTTCCCTTGCAGCTTGTACAAAGCTGATTTTTTTTTCAGTTTGAGTGTGGAGTCAGTCAATCTAGCAATCAAGCAAAGGAGTAGCCTTTGAATTTCCTGAGCTACCATCTACCTCATTGGTGACCCTCGGACAACATTTAATTGTACTTTACTGGACTTTTTCTTGCACTGTACATTACTCCCTTTATCCTGAAACCGTACACTGTGCATGGCTCGATTGTAATCATGGACAGTCTTTCCGCTGACTGTGGAGCACGCAGCAAAAAGCTTTTTATTGTACCCCGGTACACGTGACAATAAACTAAACTATAAATTGAGGAAATACTTAGACAAGTATAGATATAGGATACTGTCAAGGCGGTGAGAGAATATGCAACATGCCAAATTAAAGTGTAGCTGAAGGGAATAATTCATGCATGCATGATAAAGTTTGATAGTTGGGGGAGAAAATAATTTGTGCTTTGTGATGTTACGATAAAAAAGAGTGGAATGACGTTCATAAGAAGCATAAACATTGAAAGATCTGTTCCTACACTGTAGATGTTGTGCTTTCTTTGGCATCCCTTGGGATTAAGAATGTCAGCACCCCTTTACACATTCATGTGCAGGCATGCACATGCCTCCTTACACTAATCCCACCCTCATTTTAATACCCCTTTCCTCAGTCCCCCTAGAACTGACTCAATGCCCTAACCATTTCCCTCATTCTCTCACTTCCTCAGGCACTTTCCACCTTCACAAACCACTTTTTTTCTTTCTTTCTTGCTGCTTCCTAGTCCTCATGATTCCCAGGCTCTCTTCCCCATTTCCCATCACCACAGTATTCCTATTTTTCCACCTGCCTGCCATTCACTCATTCGCAGTGTGTAGGTACCTCCAACCATCACCACTCAGCCTGTTTCACAATTGTCATATGCCCAGGATCTCAACTCTAACACATCTAGATCAAGCCACAGATCATGTTGTGGGCAGTGTCAATGGCAGTTCCGTACAGTACATGAACGTTTTAAATTCTATATTCATTGTATGGCACTTTGGCACTTAAGAAACCTTTGCAATAAATTCAACACATTTGGCCTTTACCTGAAAGGTCATTTTTTCAAATGGTTTAAATGGTTTTGACAAAGGGAGAGGTTAAATGAATTGTGTAAGAAGAAACTGCAGATGCTGGTTTAAACCGAAGATAGACACAAAATCCGGAGTAACTCAGCAGGACAGGCAGCAACTCTGGAGTGAGTGGGTGATGTTTCGGGTCGAGACTGAAGAAGGGTCTCGACTCGAAACGTCACCTATTCCTTCTCTCCAGAGATGCTGCCTGTCCCACTGAGTTACTCCAGCTTTTTGTGCCTACCTTCGGTTAAATGAATTACTGTGCAAAGATGTCGATCGTGAGAAAAGTTAATGAAATGGAAGCCATAATGTGGGAAGCACTTCTATTTTGTTCGAATCTGAATTCTTTTTGACAACTCGAGGAAGGATGAGTGAAACCCTGCAAGAATAAAAATCAGAGATAAAATGTTTTTGCAAATCCATTTGTGTAGCTTGTTAGCGGGAATACATTCCCCTTTGTCAGGCAAGGAATGAACCATGAGGCTGTGTGAAAGCTGGCTAGCTGGTGCATCTGAGTTAGACTGACCAGCAGTATTCTGTGGCAGGCAGCTGTTGGCATTGTACCTGACACACTCTAGATCTGGGAATCCTTCCAGTTTCTAAATTCCTCATCGGGTGGCATTGTCTGCTGTACCTGCTTCCACATTTGTTTGCAAAGCAAATATCTGTGATACTTCAGTTTGTTAAGAAGCAGGCAGACCACATACCTCTGCTGTGGATTCAGAATCAAAATGCAAACATCTGCATGGGAACAGAGACATTAGCATGTTCTATGCTAACAGACATCTGTGCATCTTTAAAAGGGTGGAAAATATAACTGTAGTGTACATGCACTGATGCAGTAACATCTCAGTTTTGCACGCCAACGTATTGATCCTTCCAAACAGAGTAGGACCGAGAAAGTAATTGCATTCTTCAATGGTTTTATATGTTACGCAATAGAGTTTAACAGAAATTGGACTGCGTGGTTACTGTTCAAATCTTATTTGATTTGGTTCCATATTTAAGGTGATGCATGGACGTGTGTAGTGAGGTTCAAAGTGGCAATGTGTATTTAAGTAGTAGAATATTGCATCGATGTACCCAAGAACAAAGCATACATTGATTGCCCCAATGCATCACACGTTTAACATCCTTTGAAGTGCAAAAGGACTCTCGGGGCCCTGTTCCATGCATCCAGGTTGGAAACTTTACATGCTTAGTGTCAATACTTTCTCTCCTCGACTGGGCCAGGGCCAGATTAAGCTAGTGCGGGGCCTGTAGCTAGGGTTGCCAACTTCCTCACTCCCAAATACGGGACAAGGTGACGTCACCGCCCCGTGCCCCATGTGACCTCACCCAGCCAGCAGTCACGTGCTCCCGCTCCACCAATGGTGGCCACCCTGGCCGGGGGTCGGGTTGCTACACATTTCCGTTAGACAGCGCCCGGGCCTACACTGTCGGGAAGACGTTAGGGTTGCCATCTGTCACGTATTAGCCGGGCCATCCTGTATTTTGGGCACAATTGACTTGCCCCTTAAGGGTCCATCCTTGTCCCATATTAGGCCCGGGGGCGCTGTAGACCCGAGCGCTATAGGCCCAGACAGTGAAGGTAGAAAAAAACTGCAGATGCTGGTTAAAATCTGTGCCTACCTTCCGGATGTCGGAACAGTGTAGGCCCGGACGCCGCCTAACGGAGGTTGCGTAGCAACCCACCTCGCGGCCCGGGCAGCTGCCATTGGTGGAGCGGGAACACGTGGCCACTGGCTGGGTGAGGTCAAGTGGGGCGCGGGGCGGTGACGTCACCTTGTCTCGTATTTGGGAGTGCTATTGTTGGCAACCTACCGGAGGTAGATACAAAATGCTGGAGTAACTCAGCGGGTCAGGCAGCATCTCGGGAGAGAAGGAATGGGTGACGTTTTGGAAGGGTCTCGACGTGAAAGGTCACCCATCTTCTGCTGGTCCTCCATGAGGTGGGCGGCGAGGACTTCGCCATGGACGACGAGGGTGACGAAAGTATCCACAAACTGAAGGAGAAGGAGAAGAGGAAGGGGCGAGGATTTGGTTCAGAGGAAAGCACTCGATCCAGGCTGCGAGAAGACTACGACTCTGTGGAGCAAGACAGTGACGAGCCAGGCCTTCAACGCTCGGTGGAGAGGTGGATCTTGTTTGTAACCGTGGTCCATGAGGAAACCACTGAGGAGGACATCCACGACAAGTTTGCCGAGTATGGTGAGATCAAGAACCTGCACCTCAACCTGGACCGGCGCACCGGCTACCTCAAGGGCTGCGCTCTGGTGGAGTACGAGACCTAGGCTACAAGGTGGCACAGGCGGCCATGGAGGGTTTGAATGGGTCAGAGCTGGCTGGTCAGCCCATCAGCGTGCACTGGGGCTTCGTAAGGGGGCCCCCTATGAGCAAGAGGCGGAGTGGCTGCCGGAACTGGCCAGACCGGAAGCGTCACTGAGCCGGGACGGAGTGCGGAGCGACTGGTGGGATGGAGAGGCCCGCACAGCGCCGGGGACTGAGCCACGCCCGCAGATGGCCGTGCCAAAACTGAGCTGTGCGTTACAGTGGCCGTTTAATCTCAGTCGGGACTGTCGTGGGGCTTGGGAGAGGGTGGGGAGGGAAGGGTGAGGTTGGCTTGTGCAAAACAACACTCAGAAATAAAGTATTTTAGTTTTTTTTTAATTCAGTCTGAAGAAGCATTAGTGCGGGGCCCTCGAAAATGTGGGGCCCGTAGCATATGCTACTTTTGCTACTAGGTTAATCCAGCACTGTACTGGGCCTGTAAGACTGAGGATTAGAGCTGAACTTTCTGTACAGGTCATGGTCATCACAGGCTAAGTATTTCAATGTTAATTATTTCACATGACCCAGAGATTTGTTTTTTAAGATATTGTGATGGTTATCTGGAGCGGGTCAGCGTTTCTTTGAAGAATTACTATTTCATTTATCAAATTACTCTTGCTCTGCACTGTCTAGTTTGGGGGTTTTACCACTGCAGCTATTCTTCAGGACTAATTGGTTGGCTTGGAGATGCATTCGATATCCTGAGATCATGAAATAGCAATGTTAATATAATCAGGTGTGCCGGAACTCACCGGAACTCACCGGAGCCCCGCTCTGGCACATCTGTAAAAATAAATAAAAAATAAACAGAGGGGAATTTTAACTAGCGGGGAATTTAACAATGACCGCTCCGGTACCTAAAAAATTAGCACTGCAACATAGAATATAATTACTAGCATCCTCCTTAACTTGTTTAATTGCCATTTCTCAATGCACGAATGCTTGGGTAGCTCAGCACTTGAGAATCTAGCCTCCAGGGTAAATGTAACCCTGACTAATAAATGGTGTTCAAGTAAAATGTCTTCAGTTATTGACTAATTACTTTGCAATGATTCGACTGCAGAGCCAGGTTTATGACTAATATCCACACCGACCTTCTTATGTTTATGGTGAATAATTGTGCCTGAATCATCTTCCTGTTTGCCTGAACTAATCAAAACCAAACTGCAGCCCCTTCCCTATGCATATGTTTCAGATTTCCACTGTCTTTGTACATTTTATCCTCATTGATTCCTTCCTACATTCCTTGGCCCATCCGTTAAATTTGTCCAGATTTTTTGTCTAACAATCTGCCCAACACAACTCATTTCTGAACATAGCGAGCTGTCGGCAACGTTTTACAATCTTACAAGAAGTCTCTCTGCTGTATTCTTTATGAATAATGTGAGAAGAATGGATCCAGAATAGGTCCCTATAGAAACCTAGTTGCCCTTTAATTTGAGCTTACTTCCTCCTATCAGTTCCTCCTCCTGTACCAAACCAATTTTTCATCCAGCTGTCTAAATTTCTCATTAATTCCATGTCCTTATTTTCAAGTAAAGCTTTATGAATTTAGATTGACAAAGTGTTTCACTTCCATTGCATATCCAGTGACCTAGTGCTGGTGTCTGCCTCTGGAGATCAAACTGGTGCCAAGGTGATTATATGGTCATTCACGTTAATGGGTGTAAAATCACAGATTAGGATACCAGGATTTGCAGGGATCACATAATTATGGATGAGGAAAGCCATTTGGCCCATCTATAATTATCCATCCAGAGTAATTCTTGCAGCTGTTTCATTGGGGATTCTTTTTTTCTCTACTTACCTCATATGCTCTTTGGAACTAAATTAAATTGGATAAATCTGGCAATAGCAAATTCAGTCTCGTACCTTCACACAGTCAAGTTAGGCCTTTAGTTTGAAGAACATTTATTAATGGTCACTCATAAAGTTATATTTACTAATCTGATAATTCTCTTGTTCAACATTACTATTGTATTTAAATATACAGGTTAATTTCTTTCAGTACTTTTAACAACTCCGCACAAACACTGCATTTCTAAACCTCCCATTTTTCTTTATGATCCAGGTTTCTAGTTCTAGGAACATCCTTCTTTGCTCTTTTTCAGACCATGAATACTTTTCTGGTTTACTTGTTTACCAGAATGAAGAAAAGTTTAAAGTTGGCTCACTACCACCTCTCATTTATATTCTACTGTTCAAACTGTGCAGTTTCCATTGTAATGCCTTTGTTAATTTCTGCTGATAGGGTGAATAGATTAGAAGGAAAGTCTAATAAAACCGCTAAGTCGCTTTTGACTACTTTTCTAACCTTTTTTTTACATTCTTTTAAGATTTCTTTTCGTTCTTCACCATTTATATAGCATTTTACATATGGCTGCATAAAGTTATGCCTTGCTGTTCATTGATGTTTATTTTCCAACACGTTTCACGAAGCAACCTCAGTAGACTGCGGCAGCATTAATAGCAGGAAAGACTGGTGCCAAGGAAGATCAAGTGACTGCCCTCTTGATGCTGGTTGTTGAGGTCCGCAGGACTTCAAAGCCTGAGTTAGATGTGCAAAGCAACTTTGTAAAGTTTACTGCCTGCCATAAAAAGCTATTTTTAAACAATAGAACAGCTATCTTTCACTGCTCCATTTCTGATGCGGCTGCATCAAGCTAACGACACTTCTTGCATCTGGAGACTCGAGGTGGTGCTTGCTGGGCAATAGGTAGTTCTTTACCAGTCCTGCAGCATATCGCTCCACTCTGACAATGTAGAGTGATGAGAGCAGAAATGTTCATGTTAACCACCCAGTGATAATCAGTGAATAACCCTACAAGAGGGGTATGGATTAAGAGGGGTATGAGGAAAATTAAGAGGGACCTGATCGGGGTCCACCGAGAATGAAGAGGGACCCTATGGCCACGGGCGATGGCAGGCCTGGGTCGCCGCTGCAAGAAGATAAGACTGTACTAAGAACTTTAGAAACTTTGTCGGTGCCAGAAATGTGGCGACTCTTTGTGTACTCACAAGGTGAAGCGTGCAGTGTGATTTTACCGGATTACGTGCAAAAACAAAGAATCTCACTGTACCAAGGTACATGTGACAATAAAGTATAATTGAATTATTGAATGTGACAATAATAAACCTAAAACTAGTTGTCTAATGTCTAAGATAGACACAAAAAGCTGGCAGCATCTTTGGAGAAAAGAAATAGGTGACGTTTCGGGTCGAGACCCTTCTTCAGCCTGAGAGTCAGGGGATTAGTTGGAAATTAGTATTTAGAACTTAGTATTAGTTTACTGATTTTCTAATTTACAATTGTCTAATATCTGTTCATTCATAGAAGCCAGAGTTATATTTGCGACACATTTATTGAAAATTGTATTTTAACCTGGTATATGGCCATATATTTTGAAGTAGTCAATGCAACAGATTGTTATAATGACATTTTACAGTCAATAAGACTCATCGCTGGCAGGACAGTGATCAGATGGAGCAGATTGCCCACTTATTGCAGACCCCACACAATTTTCATCCAATTGGGATCTTTTCTACCAGTGACAACTGGGTGAACATTACCTTCCATGTCTTTCTGCAAGGGTACTTTCGAGTAATACCATAACATACTTTCATCACACGAGTACTTTCTTGAGTAACTGATGCAAGAAATTGTTTCGGCATCTCGAGATAGCCACAGCGGAGACAATACGGTGCAAAATAACATTGTGCATTGTGTATTTGAAGTGGGTTGCATTAGACAAGCCGCAAGGTCGGAAGTTGACAGACACACTTAATCAAATGCCAATGCAGGTAAAACACCCTGTAATAAAGGCCAAGTTGTTTGGAACCTTTTTTAAAATAGGATCAATGGATGGTCTATAATAAGAGATATACTTTTACATTTTCAAGCTGCTGCCTTTCAGACAGTGGCTCCTTCACATTCCCTGGAACAATGCATCTGGTCACACTTTGCCAAAAAAAACAGCCAATGGTTTTTAATAACTGGAGATTTCTCTTCTTCTCCAGTATTCTAATAAACCATTCCAAAATACATGTCAGATAGGTGACCTACAAAAGAATAATAGGCCTGTTTGTACTTGGTCCTTGAAATGCAGTGCATTTCACGGCATTTACTTCATGTTATGACTTTCTGAACTGTGGAAGGAATACCGAAATGATGGATACTAAGCGTGCCGAATAGGTTAATGTTTGCAAAGACAGGAAACATGGCAAGCTTATCACTGATGCTGACCAAAGTCTTTGAAGCAGTGGATGAAAAATGTTGTTCTGAGGATGTGATATACGCGCAATGGATAGAATAGGTTTCTGTCTTTTCGAGGAGATATTAAACTGAATCCTCATTGATCTGAGATTTAGCTCTTAGAGCTAAAGGAATTAAGGGATATGGGGAAAAGCAGGAATGGGGTACTGAATTTGGATGATCAGCATGATCACATTGAATGGCGGTGCTGGCTCGAAGGGCCGAATGGCCTACTCCTGCACCTATTTTCTATGTATTCTGCAAGATAGACAGAAAAGCTCCCATGCCACCTTTTGACATGGAGTCCTTCCAAATTCCTGACCACAATATATCCTTCAATAATTCCCATTGTTTACTTATCACCTATCAGTAGACTTTACTTTAGACTTTAAAGATATAGTGTGGAAACAGCCCCTTCGGCCTACCGAGTCCACTCTGACAAGTGATCACCTCCTACACATGGACTATCCTACACATCAGGAACAATTTACAAGTTGTAAATTTGTAACTTGTAACTCCGGAAACCGGAACAACTGGAGAAAACCCACGTGGTCATACGGAGAACATACAAACTCCATACAGACAGCCAGACTCCATACAACTCCATACGTAGTCAGAATCGTACCCGGATCTCCAATGCTGTAAGACAGCAAATCTACAGCTGCGCCACTGTACCGCCCTAAATGACGGGCCTTACTGTGCACAATTTGCCTACTGTGTTCCCCTACCCTATTGAAAGTCCCAAAACCACAGAAGTGCATTATCAGAGAAATAGATTGGACTTCATAAGATCAGGAAAGATGCAACATGAATATCAGTCTTTTTTTTGCTGGCAGCAACAGTCTTTCTGTGCTGCCTGCACCTGCATCTAGGGCAGCTGACCTTGTCTGAGAATGTGAGATTGATTCATCCCAATGTGTGTCAGGTATTTCTGGCATGTAACAAGAGAAGAGGGAGTGCCCTGAGAACAGATGCCAGCTCATTCAGGATAGCCAGCAGCTTTACTTTGGGCATTAGAGTAGAGGAAGGAAGACCAGGTGAGTGAGGGTGGGTTTATGATTAGCCAACAACTAAAAATCTTTCATTTTGGAATAACTGTCCTTCATGAGTCTCTCCACACAATCACAGATCCGGTAACTGTAAGGGTCTCGTTGAGTTCTTTTACACAAGCCAGTATCCTGACTATTACATTACATTGGTACTGGACAATATTACGATTGTAGGGAATGGGAAGGGTTGCATTTATGTATAATGAACAGTACTGTCTAAGGTAGCTGTGTCCAACAACAGGATCCAACTGGGTGTAATGGTAATTATTTTATTTCCCCTTCTCTCACCTTGCCTCCAAAGAAACAAAAGTTTTCCATTTATTCATTTCAAGGGCATGAAATTCTTGATTCTTTCATATTATGAGGTTCCTGTAAGATGGATCAAATTTCCCCATCCTGGCATTACATTTCTATTATCTACTGACATGTAACTACTGGCTAGAATGCAACTAAAATCCACTTTTCTTGCATTACTTGAAATAGCGTTGAATCTACATCAGTTAGTGTTGAACTATACCACTGTGCACTTTCATGTAAAAACATATCTCCAGTACTTCAGTATAAAAGGCAAACTACAATTCTGATATGTGCTCTTTCCAATTCTTTACAGTCAGAGTCACTCAGCATATAATCAAGTTCTTTAGCCGGAGGAGTTTGCGTGAACCATCAACCAACCATTTATACTAAGCCCGTTCTATTTTCTCCATACTTCCATCAACTATGCAGGTGCTCCCTGACAAACGATGCTTCGACGTACGATGTTTCGACTTTACAATGGTGCAAACGCTAGGCAACGGCAGCGACCCGTAGCTCACTTCCGGCCACGTGATCAGGTGTATTTAAATGCATCTCGACGTAGGATATTTTTGGTTTCCGATGGGTTTACCAGAACGTACCCCCATTGTAAGTTGAGGAGCACCTGTACCCTGAATCTACCTCTCTCCCACACAATTGGTGGCAATTTACACTGGTTATTCAAACTATCGGGCATGTCTATGGGATGTGGTGGATAAGAACTAATTGGTGGTGAGAATGCCTGACCTGCCGACTGGCAGTTATCACCAATTGTAGGCTGCCAGCCTTCCCACCATCTCTTCGCTCACTGCATTGCAAAGGTACAATTAATCCTGGCGGCGCTGATATTTGTAATACAGCTGTTGTGCTGAGCGTTGGGCTGAGTAAGTCCACGGGAAGGAAGGGTGTCCCTGGATCAGTCAAGAAGTTAAGATCTTATTGTCCTTGAGAATGCTGCCTGACCTGCTGAGTTGCCCCAGCACTTTGTGTTTTGCTCAAGAATCCAGCGTTTGCAGTTCCTTGTGTCTTTTGTAGAAATTGACTGCCAATCACACTTTGGGAGCTCGGCAGAGTCTGTGGGGGGGGGGGGGGGGGGTCATCAAACAAACTGAAATTCCTGAGTAAAAATGAGCAAGCGGTGGATCAGGCGATCCAGTGCAACATATTTTCATCTATTTGCAAATGCCCAACAACTGCCATTCTGCCGAGTTGCAAATAATGTGGATATTCTCATTATTTCTAAGAATTATTCTGAACATAAAAGCAATTTGCATGCTGAAAATTATTTGCTATATTTGCATTCAAATTCAGATTTGACTATTGTCTTCACACGAATCTCACAGTGTAAACAGTAAAATGATAATGATAAAAGATACAATAGTAAATACAAGATGTAAAATAGAAGAATGGTACAAAATTGGTACAGAAGTAGTGTACAAATAATACTAAATTGTAATCCTTAAATAACTGTACGAGGTAGAGTTAAGTGTAAAGGGGTGCGAAGGAGATGATTTGTTCAGGGGTCTGTGGGCAGTGGAGAAGAAGCTGTTCTTTAATCTGGATGTCCATGCTTTCAAGCAACTGTATCTTCTCCCACAATGTAGAAGAGAGAAAAGGGAATGGACAGGGTGGCAGGCATCCATGATGATATTTCCAGCCTTGCTGATGCAATGCTCCTTGAAGATGGACCAGATGGAAGAAAGTGATGAGCCTGTGATGGACTGGGCAGCGTTCACCACTCTCTGTAGGTTCAGGCAGTCAAGAGCAAAGCAGTTACCATAACAGGCTGACATACACCGTGTTCGAATACCTTCTGCAGCACAACTGTACAAGTTCGAGAGTATTCTCTGGAAACTTAGACAACTAAGAAAGTACATACACTGATTTATTTTCTTGTTCACCCTATCATTGTGAAGAGACACAGATAGGTTGCCAGTGATGCTGTTGCCAAGAAACTGTTGCAGATCCACTGATGAGAACCCAGTTTCAACCCAATTTGAAGTGCAGCTTAGTCTATGAAGAATGTATTTCTCTCCCTTTTAAATGAATAAAACAAGACATATGGTCTGGGAAACAACTAGCAACATGGAGATGCTGACACTGCAAGTTGTGTTGCTGCCCGGTATTGAAACCCCGTGTCGTGCTTCTCCTTGGTTGAGTAAAATCAGATCTTTCCATTAAGCATAGCCAATGTAAATCAGTTTCGGTAAAAAGGCGATCGACCCAATTGTGATTGTACAAAAAGATTGTAAGTGAAAAACTTTGAGAGGAGTGAGAAACTGATATTATGCTGAGAAAAGCTTTATTAGATTTCAGATCAGAGGATTGTAAAACACTAAGGTGATCCGTTCTCCGTAACTCACGCTACACAACACAAATGGCCATTCAGAGCCGTGTCTATTACAAGATGCTAGATGCAAAGTAACTGCAGGCGGCAAATTGTACAACAAGCTCATCGCTCATTTCCAGTAATCCGACGTGATTCCATTTGTGATTCCTTAACTTTGCCCATTCGTGTTCACCTCGGAAGTTCACGTTGTTGCAACCAATTGGAAATTGGAGTTCAAGATGCTCTTGATTCTCCAATCATCAAAGATGGACTTTACTTTAGACTTTAGAGAAACAGGGCGGAAAGGTCTGACCCCACCAGCAATCACCCCGTACACTAACACTATCCTACACATGAGGGATTGAACCTGGGTCTCTTGCGCTGTAACTCTACCGCAGCGCCACTGTGCTGCTCTTTATTGGTGGTTAGTGGTTAGTTAGTGGTTGGAATTTCAGAGAAGTATCCTGCCAATTCAACATGCTCATCAAATTATGAATGAAAGAGAACATAGGCTTATCTAAGTGCTATTATAGGCTCTCAAATTTGCTTCGCCATTTAATTAGATCATGGTTGACAAATACCTCAACTCTCTGGCTTCGAACAACCTAGATTAACAAAATTTACCCCCATAAAATGGAAAATGGAAGTCCTGATACATTGCTTATCGCTAAAACTGAAAATGTTTGTTGACTGCTTAATTTTTGCTGCATTGTATTTATTAACAAGTTATGCAGAAGTAGGCGGTGCCCTTGTTAATAATGAATATCTTTTCTTGACTTTTAGGGAGCCATGTTCTCATTTTTAAGTGTGTTAACAGGAATACACATGAAGAAGTATCTGAAAACTTGTGCGAAATTACAACGAGGCCAACACCAGAGGAGGAAGCTTGTAACATCCACCCATGCCCAGCTTAGTATGTTCACAGAAATGTTGCTTATTACAATTACTTGTCTGAACCAAAAATATACATATTTTGTAGTTATCTGCAGTTGATCTGAAGGAGAAATACAGTGCAATCACGCACAGAATAAACTTTACTCAATTTTGTTTTAAATGGAGCCCTTCATAAACTTGGAGAACAGTCTCCATAGTTTGGATGCAATCCAACCAGGGGCCAGCAGAAACAGAGACTTAATCAAAGCCCCATGAAAGCTATGAAATTGCAATGTAATAACAAGTAACCACTAGAGATTGAGCAGATGCAGTAAAAATGGAAGCAATGTTTTCTGCTTAAACTTATAACAAATGTTCTTCACTGGTGGCTTTATTGAATGGCAGTGGTCATGATAGGAACAATTTTGATCTGATCTTTTGGGGTGACTTGCTGGTTGCTTGTCAAGATGGGGATTTATAGGTTGGTTAGGTCAGGCATGGAAACTTGCTTTTCCCAGCATAAGCACAAGGTGGGTTGGTGGAGGTACAGAATTAAAGCTCTCTCTTGCGGTCTAGTAAAATACTTTAATCCTAGCCACCAGGCCATTTGAAGAGTTTCCATTTCCCCCACCAGCCATAATCTGAAATTAAAATAATGTATTTAGCATCTGCAAGGACACACATTGGAGCAACTTTGCAAAGCTTGTCCACCAGCAAGTCGTAACTTCATTTAAAATTATTTTAAAATAGATTTGAATACCCTGCTTTTATTTTTTTTTATTCTCCGTTGTTTGTATCGCTCAGGGGGGTTTCAGGGAATAAGGAACAAATGCTTTCCTCTGCTTTGATTTTTCATGTGACATGGAAATCTTAATGACTGTGGATGGATTACATGCATGTTTTTTCCCATCATCTGCAATAGTCATAGAAGTCACAGTCATACAGCCTGGAAACAGACGCTTCAGCCCAAATTGTCCATGCTGATCAAGATGCCCCATCTAAGCTAATCCCACTTCCCTCATTTTGGCTATATCCCTCTAAACCTTTCATATCCATGTAACTGTCTAAGTGTCTATTACATTTTGTTATTGTACCTGCTTCAACTACCTGCTCCGGTAGCTCATTCCATGTACTCACCAATCTCTGATTGAAAAAGTGCCCCTCAAGTTCCACTGGTTGTTGATTCCCCCACTCTGGGTAAAAGTCTGTGAATTCACCCTATCAATTCCCTTCATAGAGTCATAGAGTGATACAGTGTGGAAACAGGCCCTTTGGCCCAACTTGCCCACACCGGCCAACAATGTCCCAGCTACACTAGTCTCACTTAGTATAGAACTTTATTGTCATTCGGTACAAGAACCGAACGAAATTACAGCAGTCACAAAACACAACAAAAAAAAGCAAAAAGTACACAGGACACACGACCCCAAGACAAACATCCATCACAGTGAGTCCAAACACCCCCTCACTGTGATGGAAGGCAGCAAAACTTCCACTCTCTTCCCCCCACGCCCACGGACAGGCAGCTCGACCCCTACCGAGGTGACCGACACGCACAGCCCACGCAAGGGGATGGAAGGCCCCGCAGCCGAGCCACACCGGGCACTGAAACGTCCCGCGGCCGAGCCGCACCGGCGATGTTAAGTCCAGCGGCCGAGCCGCGCCGGGCGATGGAAGGCCCCGCGGCCGAGCCGCACCGAGCGCTGAGACGTCCCGCGGCCGTACCGGGCGATGGAAGGCCCCGCGACCGAGCCGCACCGGGCACTGTTAGGTCCCGCGGCCGAGCCGCGCCGGCGATGCTAAGTCCAGGGGCCGAGCCACGCCGGGCGATGGAAGGCCCCGCAGGCGATGGAAGGCCCCGCGGCCGAGCTGCGCCCCGGGGAAGAGACCTAATAAAAGAAAGGATTCCCCCACCCCACCACCCCCCCCCCGCACCCCCCCCCCCACACATACACATCCCAAAACAGAAACAAAAACCATCCCAACACCGACACACCAACAAAAAAATGGAAAAAGTACAGGCAGACTGCCAGAGAGCCGCAGCCGTTAGGCGCAGCCACACGTGACACGAGCCTGCACTTGATCCATATCCCTCCAAACCTGTCCTATTCATGTACCTGTCTAACTGTTTCTGAAATGATGGGATAGTCCCAGCCTCAACTACCTCCTCTGGCAGCTTGTTCCATACACCCACCACCCTATGTGTGAAAAAGTTACCCCTCGGATTCCTATTAAATCTTTTCCCCTTCACCTTGTAAGATTTATGTACCTTTGTAAGATCACTCCTTAGCCTCCGGCGCGCCAAGGAATAAAGTCCTAGCTTGCCCAAATTGTTCCAATAGCTCAGGCCCTCAAGTCCTGGCAAAATCCTGTAAATCGTCTCTGCTCTCTATCTAGTATAATGACATCCTTCTTGTAGCAAGTTGACCAAAACTGAACACAATACACAAAATGTGGTCTCACTAATTTCTTGGAACAATGACAAGATAGCATCCCAACTGCTATACTCAGTTCCCTAATTGATGACCAATGTACCAAAAACCTTCTTTACCACATTATCTATCTGTGATGCCATTTTGTACAGAATCCCTGGAAATTGTGCTGAAAGGATGAAACTTGGTGAAAGGAACACTAGTCCTGAAAGCAGGGGCAAAAATTGAGCTCCACATGAACCCACTTTGCTCAAAAAAAAATTAATCAACCATTCTGTTTTAGAAACTTCAGGATAACAGAACTTGTGTAAAGAGTACATTCTTAATGTTCATTTCCCTTTTTTTCCTGTTTTTGCTTTTTATTCATTCTTTCCTGATTGCATGAACTTCACTGACAAGTGAAAGCTAGAAATATTAACTCATAGAAAAAAGACACAACGTTCTGGAGTAACTCAGAGGGTCAGGCAGCATCCTTGGAAAACATAGATAGGTGACGTTTTGGGTCATGACCTTCTTCCGACCTTTGGACGGCACAGTGACGCAGTGGTACAGTTGTTGCAGTACAGTGCCTGAGACCCGAGTTTAATCCTGACTATGGGCGCTGTCTGTACAGAGTTTGTATGTTCTCCCTGTGACTGCGTGGGTTTTCTCCGGGTGCTCCGGATTCCTACCGCACTCCAAAGACGTACAGGTTTGTAGCTTAATTGGCTTCAGTAATATTGTAAATTGCCCTTAGTGTGCAGGATAATGCTAGTGTATGGGGATCGCTGGGTGGCACGTATTTGGTGGGCACGTTTCCTCACTGTATCACTAAAGTCTTCAGACTGAAGAAGGGTCCTCTCCGAACATCACCTATCCATGTTCTTCAGTGATGCTACCTGACCCGCTGAGTTTCCTCCAGCACTTTGTGGGTATTTTTTTGCAAACCAGTATCTGCAGTTCCTTGTTAACTCATGTTTATTCACACAATAATGCACTTGGACACTGTCATTACAATGTCAGAAGTATCAGAAATACTAGAAGTTCTTTCCGATAGTTTCCCATTTGGAAGGATCTCACGTATGTAAACCCATATTCTTACTTTTCTCATAGCTGGGACCTGGGTGAATGGTCTGAATGCAGCAAGACATGTGGACCTGGGATACAACATCGCCAAGTTCTTTGCAGACAGGTCTACACCAATCGAACGACCAGTGTTCAGCCTGAAAGATGCCGGCACCTCGAGAAACCTGAAACGACAACCACTTGCCAGTTGAAAATTTGCAGTGAGTGGCACATCAGGACAGAGTGGAGTGAGGTAAAACAAACTCATGGGAGCATTGACAGAAGCAATTGGCATAAATAGAGGCCACACACAGTTTGACACTGACATCATCTCTGATGTGGCATCATGTTTGGCATGGATGAGTTGGGCTGCAGGATCTGTTTCCATTCTCTACAACTCTATGAATCAAATCAGTTGCTTGTACTTGGTAGCCATGCATCCAGTAACACATCCAGCACACCCCAGGTCCAACTCATGCCACAACTTACTTTGCAGTTCTAGGTCTGATTTTGAGACATCAATCCAGTATCAGACTGGCATTACCATCCCACACCGCACCTTATAGATTTCATGGAAGCCAGTATCTTCACGATATTGGAAGTTCATAAGTGATAGGAGAAGAATTAGGCCATTCGGCCCATCAAGTCTACTCTACCATTCAATCATGGCTGATCTATCTTACCCACTTAATCATTCTCCTGCCTTCTCCCCATAACCCCTAACACCCAGAATGCCCCTAAGTGAATGCCCTCGAGTGAATGCCACTGAATCACTCCTCAGTGTGTTCACTGTAGATCTCTTAGCAGCTGGAATGCTTTGCGAGAGAAAACAAGCATTGTCGACTGTACGCCCAACAGAAAGACTTGTATCACAACATGGACAAGGCAGTGGTTGAAACTGTAAAGGCAGATCCTTAATAATTGTTGCAATAATTTGGTACGGCAATGGTCGGGATCTTTTTAGTTTAGAGCTACAGTGGGGAAACAGGCCCTTGGACCCACCAAATTCATGCCAACCATCGCTCACCTATTCACACGCTAGTTTTATGCTATCCCTCTTTCACATCCTATCCCTGCACACTGGTGGCAATTTACAGAAACCAGTTAATATATAAATCCACACATTTTTGGGATGTGGCCGGAAACCAGAGCACCCAGAAAAAAACCCACCGATCACAGGGAGAACATGCAAACTCCGCACAGACAGCACCCAAGGTCAGGATTGAACCTGGGTCACTGGCGATGTATGGCAGCAGCTTTACCAGCTGCGCCACCATGCCATCCATCTTATCAAACACCTAAAGCGGTATCCTATCATCCATCAGTCCAGCCTGATTCCTGTATAAGCCTTACACTGCTGAAAGCATCTAATTTGGAAAACTTGCAGATCATCTGTCAATTATTATCCCATAATCTCATCCAGCTGCAGAAATTTGGTTAAGAGGTTTGGTTGAGTGAGTTACAACCCGACTGCTCTGAATTAATGGGATTTTAAATAGAGGAACTGACTAGAGAGGGAAGGTGTAAACCAGCAAATAGATAGACAACTATTCCTTCCTGGAGTAGCCCTTGGCCAATTGACTGGTCAGACTTTATTAAAAGGCAGGCAGCTTGCTTTGCTGACACGATAGTCATTCTAACACACCTGGCCAACCCTGAGCAAGTGGTAACCCAGCCAGCTCGCACATCATCCCCACCAGCAGATCCACAGGTCTGGGCGTATCTGGGTATTTCACATGCTGGGAGCTCAGGATGACAGCAGACAGCAGACGGGCAGAACAGTGGCGCAGCACTAGAGATGTTGTCTCACAGCGCCAAGATCCAGGTTCGATCCTGACTATGGGTGCTGTCTATACAGAGTTTGTACGGTCTCCCTTGGCCGTGTGGGTTTTCTCCAGGCATTCCGGTTTCCTCCCACATTCCAAAGACATGCAGGTTTGTAGGCTAATCGGCTTGTGGAAATTGTCCCTTGTATGTGGGATAGAACTATTGTACGGGTGATCACTGATCGTTGTGGACTCTGGGCTTTTTCCATGCTGTAACTCTAAATTACACTAAACTATATAATTCTCCTGATCCTGAAGAAGCCCTGCTGGTCTCACTGACCAATATTTCAGATATTATATCAGATTTCATTTTGGGACCCATCATTGTGATTGTGGGTAAGCTGCATGATTCACCCAGTCGGCCCGCAAAACCACCAGAGGACTCTGGTTACATTGTACAAGGCTGCATTTTCCAAGATTAACGAGGCTTTTCCTTGAATCTGGCGGCTGTCTCGGCAGCTCAGCATTTAAGAGGTTAGGTAAGGTTGACTATATTATTATGGCTCCATTATCGTGAGCTCGAGTATTTTACAGAAGGTATTGTGCAGACCAGGCATTAGGCATAGCATTTTACAGGATAATTACCATAACTGCACTGTTGGATGGATCAACTAAAAAATACAGTATCATGAGGTACAATGTTCAACGAGAAATATAGAATTAACAAGGAGAGTTAAATTCCTTCGGTAGACACAAAATGCTGGAGTAACTCAGCGGGACAGGCAGCATCTCTGGAGAGAAGGAATGGGTAACGTTTTAGGTCGAGACCCTTCTTCAGAGTTAAATTCCTTCTTGTATTTTCATTACTATGTAATTTGTTTCATTGTGGGTTCTTAAATTTTTTGATGTAGGTCCCAAAATCAATAGCTCACTGCCTTCTAAAAACTAATAGTATATTTGACTGATCCTTTTCCAACCAACCAATTTTAGCTATAAGAAGGCTTTCAAAATATCAATGACATAATTGCCATTAGTGGCGCTAATAATATGATCAATTATCAAACATTTTAGCTGCCTTTGCTATAGGAAATAATCAAATTTAGGATTCAGTTTAGTCTATGAGAACTCCATTTTGGTTTAATGTAGATACAGCGTGGAAACAGGCTCTTCGGCCCACCAAGTCCACGATGATCAGCAATCGCCCGTACACTATCCTACTTACTAGGGACAATTTACAAAGGCCAATTAATCTTCAAACCTGCAAGTCTTTGGGATGTGGGAGGAAACCGGAGCTCCCGGAGAAATCTCATGCGGTCACAGGGAAAACATACAAACTCCTTACAGACAGCACCTACAGTCAGGATTGAAGCCAGGTCTCTGGTGCTGTAAGGCAGCAACGTTACCGCTGCGCCACTGTGCCGCACCTCTTCTGAATGAAAACCTGCAGGCATTATTGGTCAGCAGGAGCAAGAATGGGAGGTGAAAATAAACATTTGGGCAAAACAAACCACTCTTTCCCACCATCTTCCTCATTCACCCATCTATTAGTCACCTTCCTATCACAATGCAGCCATTTGGTACGAAAGGTTTAGAAACATAGAAACATAGAGGGATTTTAGAGGGATATGGGCCAAACGTGGGGAAATTAGACTGGGTTAGATGGGGCATCTTGGTGGGTATGGACCAATTGGGCCAAAGAGCCTCTGTCTATGACTCTATAACTCCATTCCCAAAGCCCCTTACTCCATCATGCCCCCTGCCTTTTGAAATTACAAATTGAAATGGAGTTTAATAGTCTCATCGCACAAACAAACCATTTAACCCCACCAAGACTGCACCAACCACCCACTAACTAATCCAAAACCAGTCACAATTTACTCTCGCCATGTTCCCATCACCTGCTTCTTGATTCTGCTACTCACCTATACACTAAAGGGAACCTATCTTGGCCAAGTAATGTTAAAATAAGTGATTTGGAATGTCCATCCTGAGTCGAAGAGAGATGTTGTCTCCACTCTGCCACATTTATGTCAAAGAACTCTGCCTGACGAGTTACAGGGTCTTCTTCTCCAATTACAACAAACATAAAATTATAAGCTGGCCGTCAGAACAATGAGAACAGAATGGTTCCATTCTGTTGTGCTTTTATCTTTGTGTGCCATTGTATGTTCGTTCTTAGTACCTGAACTGATGTACAGCACTTTGGTCAACGTGGCTTGTTTTTAAATGCGCTATACAAATAAAATTGACTTGACTTGACTTAATATTGTTTGTTTTCAAGAACTTCTTTCTATCAGTTTATTTATGATTTATTTTACCTCTCACCCTTGTGACAGTGCTCGGTGCCTTGCGGAGTGGGGCAGCGTCTCCGGGATGTAAAGTGCATCGACAACCTTGGCGACATTGTTGACGATGAAGAATGCAATATGCAGTTGAAGCCTGCCGATACCGAAAATTGTGACATGGGCCCTTGTGCAAAGAGTTGGTTCCACACAGATTGGAGTCCAAGGGTAAAGAACATTGTTATGTATTTCGCATAACTTCAGATTACTATCATACCATCAGGCAGATGGAAGACATTTGACCATCATGTTAGTGCTGGTCAATGATGAAGCTAACCAACCTAAATCCCACTCACCAGCTCTAAATCTGGAGCCCTGCAAGTCATGGCATTTACTGTGCACATCCCCTTGATTTGGGGAATTGAGAACCAGAGGACATAGGTTTAAGGTGAGGAGAGAAAGATTCAAAAGGAACCAGGGGACGCCTTTCTTACACAAAGGGATGTATGGAATGATCTGCTGGAGGAGGTAGTTGAGGCAGGTACTGTGATGTTAATGAAATATCTAGACAGGTACATGAATAGGATAGGTTTAGAGGGATATGGGGCAAACACCCATATGTTTGGCCCAGGGAAAGACGTTCTTGCCTTAGAGGGAGTACAGAGAAGGTTCACCAGATTGATCCCTGGGATGGCGGGACTTTCATATGAAGAAAGACTGGATAGACTAGGCTTATACTCGCTGGAATTTAGAAGACTGAGGGGGGATCTTATTGAAACATATAAAATTCTTAAGGGGTTGGAGAGGCTAGATGCGGGAAGATTGTTCCCAATGTTGGGGAAGTCCAGAACCAGGGGTCACAGCTTAAGGATAAGGGGGAAGTCTTTTAGGACCAAGATGAGAAAACATTTCTTCACACAGAGAGTGGTGAGTCTGTGGAATTCTCTGCCACAGAAGGTAGTTGAGGCCAGTTCATTGGCTATATTTAAGAGGGAGTTAGATGTGGCCCTTGTGGCTAAAGGGATCAGGGGGTATGGAGAGAAGGCAGGTACAGGTTACTGAGCTGGATGATCAGCCATGATCATATTGATTGGCGGTGCAGGCTCGAAGGGCCGAATGGCCTACTCCTGCACCTATTTTCTATGTTTCTATGTTTCTAACACAAGCAGATGTGACTAGTTTAGATGGGGCATGTTGGTCGGCATGGGCAAATTGGGGAAGTGCCTGTTTTCATGCTGTATGACTCTATGCCTCTGTGATTCTATGACTCCATACAACCACTTTGTTCATGTAATGAGAGATCTGCCTCCACCACCCTCGCAGGCAATGACCTCTACATACTAGGCACCCTCTGTTGAAATGTTTTTGCTGATCAATCCATTTTTCCAAATGTACATGAATCCTATCTCTTATTACTTTCCCAATAATTTCCAAACCAGTGAAGGAAGGCTGAATTTGTTACCTGACTTATCCCTGCAGCTCTTAAACAAAGTAACAACACTACTTATCCACCATTCTTCCGGCATCATATCTGGGGCTAATAAAGGGGCAAAAACCTCTGTCAGAACCCAGCTAAGTTCCTGATCTCCCACTCCAGAAACCTCCAGGATCCTGTTGTGCACAAAATATCCAATGTGCTTGGTGGTAACAATGAATGAATACATTTTCGGAGATTTTGAAAGTTGCAAGATGCGGCTCTCAATATGTTATTCCAGTAGAGGATTTGTTGTATAGTGTGATTTGAATGGATAGCAAGCTTTTCACTACATCTCGCTACATGTGACAATAATAAAAGCTAAACTATAAACTAAACATCTTGCAGGAGACACATCCACTGCCCTAACTTTCATTTCCTTTATCCCCTGTCCCAGTTGGAAAATAAAATGGCTTCCATGTGACATGACTATTGTAGTTAGTAGGTTGCCAATTTTCTTTGATTTTTATCCTACTGTAGTGTTCTGCAGAGTGTGGGAACGGCATCCAAACGAGGTCAGTGGTGTGTTTGATGAATCACATCAGTAGTTTACCTTTGGAAGGCTGTGGAAATGAAAAGCTAGCAGATGTCCGAACTTGCAACATTGGACCATGCAATGAGAACTTTAGCTGGTTTACTGGGTCATGGAGCCAGGTATGATGCAAATTTATTGAACTAACACATCATGTCAATTGAATTGTCACTGAGTATTGGTATCATTAAAAAGTAAAGCGTCGCTGATGCTTGCTGGAGGCTACCACAAATCAGTTAGTGAGAAATTCAAAATTCAGCAGGAATCCAACAATTACTCAGTCTTTTAACCAGAGTTGGGAATCAATAACCAGAGGACAGAGATTTAATGTGAGAGGGGAAATGTAACAACCCGAGGGGCAATCTTTTCACACAAACGGTGGTGGGTATATGGAATAAACTGCCCGAGGTGGTAGTTGAGGCAGGTACTATAGCAACGAGCCTGATGGTTTTTTTGGTTGGCATGGGGCTCAAGGGTCTGTTTCTGTGTTGTATAACTGACTCTAATTATGAAACAGATTGCTCCATTTAAGAAGACCCAGAAGAGGATAAAGTCAGCAAAGATGGGAAAGCTGACAGTAATCTACTAGGCTAGTTAAACAAAGCTTGCAGGCTGGACAGAGCAGGCCTGGATTGTACTTAGAGCCATCAAGGATTGATCGCAGGGGACTGGGCTGTATGTTGGAACATGGCAGGCTGGATGGACACAAAAAGACACAAGGTCTAAAGAAGGGTTTCGACCCGAAACGTCACCCATTCCTTCTCTCCAGAGATGCTGCCTGTCCTGCTGATTTACTCCAGCTTTTTGTGTCTATCTTCAGTTTAAACCAGCATCTGCAGTTCCTTCGTACACATCACAGGCTGGATTATGGGCCTGGATATGACACAGAAATGTCACAAGCTGAATCAAAGGGTCTGGACTACATGTCTAGAATTTGGGTCAGATGATGAGACATCAAGGCTGACCAGAGGAGCACAGATGATACATAGCGACATCACGGGATGGATCAATTAGTCACAGCCTAACTGTGGCTATCTCCATTCTGAACCTACTTGGAACTTAGGCCCAGAATGAAGCTGCATTCTGACCACCTGTCCGTGCAAATCAAGGACATCGAGTTGGCTCCAAAATTTCTAAAATTAGAGAAAGAATCCAGTCTATTTCCTTCTGCTTACTTAAATTAAGTTATTTTTCCTAAACACTCCTGCACAGACAATTTGCACAGATTTTCCAGTTAATTTGGTGTAACCAGCAGGAACATCCCTATAAAATGCTGGAAAGGGTTTGTGACCAGTGTTTGTGCATTGCCATAGGGTGTCTGTGAATTAATTATAGATGAGCAGGAGAAACCTCACAAAAATGTATCCCTTAAATTTGTTTTATTGTTATGTCTTGAGGCAACAAATAAACAGAGCACAGGAGCTGGAGGATGCCATTCAGTTCTTTGAGTAGCTTTTGCTGGTCTGTTCACTGCTGATTTGTAACTGTGTCTGTCAACCTTGATTCCATAATGCTTACAAGGCAGCCACATCATCAGAGACCCACACCACCCTGGCCACACTCTCATTTCACTCCTGCCATCGGGAAGAAGGTACAGGAGCCTGAAAACTGTAACATCCAGGTTTAGGAACAGCTTCGTCCCTACAACCAATGGGCTTTTAAAAAACTACAACCTCCAAATAGACTCCAAACTACATAGACATGTGGCATTATTTTTGACTGCAGTGTTATTGATTTTTTTCAACATATGCTGGACTTTTTTTGGTGTTTATTATGGGTTTTACAGACGACTACCACATTTACATATCTGTTGTGCCGCGGCAAGTAAGAATCTTGTTGTTCCGTGTCGGGACATGTAACAATGAACCACTCTTGACTCTGCGCTTCTGGTCCTTTCCAAGTGCTCGGCAGACTGCAGCAATGGAACACAACTGCGGAGTGTGGTCTGCCTGGAAAAGAACGATGAAACAGTTATAGTGGCGGAAGACATTCAATGCTCCCACCTGGTGAGGCCAGCCTCAGAACAGATCTGTCACCTGAGGAAATGTGACGTCAAATGGTACACAACAGAGTGGAGTGCAGTAAGTATAATTATTAAAGGGTCCTGTCTGTGGTGGGTACAGTGCAGCACGGTGGCACAGCGGTAGAGTTGCTGCCTTACAGTGTTAGAGACCCGGGTTCAATCCTGACTACGGCTGGAGGTTGTACGTTCTCCCTGTGACTGCGTGGGTTTTCTCCGAGTACTCTGGTTTCCTCACATATTCCAAAGACGTGCAGGTTTGGCTTCTGTAAATTGTCCCTGGTCTGTAGGACAGACCTTGTGTACGGGTGATCTCTGGTCGGCATGGACCCGATGGGCTGAAGGCCCTGTTTCCATGCTATATCTCTAAAATAAAATACAATAAATTCTATTAATGCTGAATGCATTAATTCCATTAAGAGTCAGGAATTCATGATCATAAGATATAGGAGCAGAATTTGACCATTCAGCCCATTGAGTTGCTCTGCCATTTAATCATGGCTAATTTATTTTTCCATCTCAACCTCGTTCTCCTGCCTTCTCCACCTACCCTTTGATGCCCTTACTAATCAAGAACCTATCAATCTCCACTTGAAAATTAGCTAATGATGTGGCCTCCACCACCATCTGCAGTGATGAATTCCACAGATTCACCACCCACTGGCTAAAGAAATTCCTCTTCATTTCCATTCCAAAGTATGTCATTTTATGCTGAGGCTGGGCCCTCTGGTCCTAAACTTTCCCACTATTGGAAACAACTCTCCACATCCGTGCTATCTAGGCCTTTCATTATTTGGTAGATTTCAATGAGACCCCCCCCCCCCCCCCCCCAACTCATTCTTCTAAACTCCAGCGAGTACAGGCTCAGAGGCCCATGATACAGCTTTGGTTAGGCTGCATTTGAGGTATTGCATACAGAAAGGTTGCCCCTTTACCGGAAGGATGCGGAGGCTTTGGAGAAGGTATAGACAAGATTTACCAGAATGCTGCCTGAATTAAAGACCATTTGCTACAAGGGGAGGTGGACAAATTTGGATTGTTTTCTCTGAGGCATCAGAGGCTGAGGGGTGACTTGATAGAAGCATATGGGAGAATAGATACGGTAGTCAGAATCTTTCTCCCAGGGTGGAAATGCAAAGACTAGAGGCCCTAGCACTGTGAAAGGGTTCAAGTTTAAAGGAGATGTGCAAGGCAAGTTTTTTTACAAAGAGGTGGTGATCATGAAATGCGCTGCCAGGGGTCGTGATGGAGGAAGATATGATAGTAGCATTTAAGAGGCTTTTAAATAGGCCCATTGAAGGAATGGTGGCATATGGATCTTGTGTGGGCTGATGAGATTAACTTAGCTTGGCATCATGTTCAGTTCAGGCATTGTGGGCTGAAGGACCTGTTCCATTACTATACTTTTCCATGTTCTATGTTCCACTCATCTACAGGGTGATATATAAATTGCAATTAAAAATCTATCTTTTACCAAAGCTGCAATATTCTAAGTGAGAGGTTACAGTTATTAATACAATTCACAAAACGCAGTGCAGTTTCAGAACTAAAAACATGTAGACGAGTGAAATGTTTACTACAGGTACAAGGCTGCACAAGATCAGAATAGATTAAATATTACAAAGATCTACACAAGACTGATTTTGATAAACACCAAAGCAAAGAACGCTTGTACCGAGCGTCGGGTTGTCCACTACTACTGGAAATGGTGCTCTCTTTCCCATAAATAACTCCCCATTTACAGGCAATTACAGCCAGAGTGAACTCCAAATGCCGTAATGCTCGGTCTTCTTCAGCATCAGCTGTAATAAAGGGTCTTTTCAAGCCCTTGTATGAAGCAATTGTTTTATTGAATTACCTGTTGAATTCTTCCAAATTTGAATGAAAGGAAACTCTCACATTACATTGTGAAATGTTACAAAACACTACATGCCATTTACTGGTCGGCACAGTGGTGTAACTAGTAGAATTGTTGTCTCACAGCTCCGATAACCCAGTTTAATCCTGACCTCCAGTGCCATCTGAGCGAAATTTGCCTATGCTCCCTGTGATCATGTGGGTTGTACCCCCAGTGCTCCAGTTTCCTCTGACAAACTAAAGACATGAAGATTGGTTGAGTAACTGGCCCTTATAAATTTTCTCTTGTGTGTTGGTGAGTGACAGAGTCTAACGAGGCGATGAGAATGTAGGAAGAATAAAATGGGATTAATGTAAACTACTTATTTGATGGTCAGTAGAGTTGCGTTGTGCAGAAATGCCTGTTTGGGGCTGTAGCACTCATTGACTTAATGACTATATCAATGTGGAAAATTGACTAAGGTGGCACAGTGGTGCTGTGGTAAAGTTGCTGCTTTACAGCACCAGAAACCCGGGTTCGATCCTGACTACGGGTGCTGTCTGCATAGAGTTTGTACGTTCTCCCTGTGATCGTGTGGGCTTCCCACATCCCAAAGACGTGCAGGTTTGTAGGTTAATTGGCTTCTGTAAAATTGTCCATAGCGTGCAGGACAGAACTAGTGAACAGGTGATCAATGGTTGGCATGGACTCGGTGGGCCGAAGGGCCTGTTTCCAGGTTGCATTTGTAAACTAAACTAAACTACTCAGAATCTGTTGGTGAGAATGTTCTTTTCTCAGTATCTTTGTTAGAAGATGAACATAATTTGCCCACCACATGTTTCCATCTTACTCCAGCCAGGTTTTCTTTTTCAGTGCTCCAAATCATGTGAAAGTGGTTACCGGGTTCGGGAAGTTCGATGCCTTGCCAATGACATGACACAAAGTGACAACTGTGATTCCTTCCTAATGCCAGATGATAAAGAAACTTGCAATACCCACACATGTATACCAGAGATAGGTATGGTATCTGTCCGTAACCTTTATAAAATGGTTTTTTTTACTATTCGTGTAATTTGATTTGTTAAAATACAATGTTTGTGCCTTTTTCAGTGAACTTGCTGCTCCGTATATTAATAAATATTTATATAGTATAAGTACCTAGGAAAATCAATAGCTTAGCACTAAGAAAAATAATGCTACATGATCCAATTTTGATTTTACCTACACTAAACTATGTTGGAGATTGGATAGGCTGGGACTGTTTACCCTGGAGCAAAAGTGGTTGAGGGGTGACCTTTTAGAGGTTTATAAAATCTGAGGGGATTAGATAGTGCAGAAAGTCACAGTCTTTTTCTCAGGGTAAGGGAGTCTAAAACTAGACTACATGGATTTAAGCCGATTTAAAAGGAACATGCATTTTGTACAGAGGGTGGTGGGTATATGGAACCAACTGCCAGAGGAGATGGTAGAGGCAGATGCAATGACAATGCTTAATAAAACATTTGGATAGCTATATAGTTTTGAGGAATATGGGTCAAACACAGGCAAGAGGGATTAGTTTAGATAGGCGTCTTGGTCGGTGTGGATGAGTTGAGCTGAAGAGCCTGGTTCCATGTTCTGTGAATGTATGAATCAATGGACTGGGCATATCTGATTGTAATCCATGCAAATGTGCCTAATCTTCACCCTAACCCTCAGGTATGCACCTGAAGAGGTCACTGTAATTGCTCATGAAGACATGAAAAGCTCAAAACACCACACTAGAGCTTTCATGGAGCTCTCTCAATACATTACAAGCACAAGCAGTAGTTTGGTGCTTTTGTTACCTAAAGACGTACAGCTGATCACTGGGAGATCTGATTGAGCTGTTTGGACTGCAGGTTGCTCAAACGCCTTCCAAAATCCAAGATGCATGTTAAACTAACAGTGAGAGTTTTTTGCAGCATTTAGCATCTGAAATGCTCATTCACTGACTGGAGAAGGGTCCTGACACGAAACACCACCTTTCCATGCTCTCATGAGATGCTGCCTGACCCGCTGAGTTACTCCAGCACTTTGTGCCCTTTTTTGAGATTAACCAACATCTGCAGTTCTTTGTTTCTACAGGAGACAATCTTATCCACTTTAATAGGATGGAGATGTAGCAGCACCTCAGGCACGGGGAGATCCCAGAACTGCTGGCTTCCCACGAATGCAGGCGGTCATTGACTGCACCCGTGAAGCCAGAGAGGATCCTAATAATAACCTAGACCATATCATGCCAAAACAGGAAAAGTTTCCAGCAGCTCACTGTGTAGCTTGTTGGGAAGAAAGGGAAACATTTCCTGATCATGAATGCCATCTCTCCTGGAACACAGGGGGCTCCTTCATACTGGGTGTCTGCACTGTTGGGCATTATCAGTGGTTGACAATTCACCTGAGAGATGAAGGTTGGGGAACAAGTGCTACCCTCAGTTTCTGTCATTGCTGACATGGGCAGAGCAAGAGTCACTAAAGGTCCAGGATCACCATGGAAAATCTCACGTTGAATCACATTGAATGGCAATAAAGGACAAAGTGCTGGAGTAACTCAGCAAGTCAGGCAGCATTTCTGGAGGGAATGGACAGGCAACCTTGGACAGGTTGGGTTGCGGACTGAGGAAGGGTCCCGACCAAAACCATCACCTGTCCATTCCCTCCAGAGATGCTGGCAGACCCCTTGAGTTACTCCAGCACTTTGTGTTTTACTCAAGATCCCAGCATCTGCAGTTCCTTGTGATCCCGATGTTGGGGGAGTTCCAAACCAGGGGCCACAGTTTAAGAATAAGGGGTAGGCCATTTAGAACAGAGATGAGGAAAAACTTTTTCACCGAGAGTTGTGAAGCTGTGGAATTCTCTGCCTCAGAAGGCAGTGGAGGCCAATTCTCTGGATGCATTCAAGAGAGAGTTAGATAGAGCTCTTAATGATAGCGGAGTCAAGGGATATGGGGAGAAGGCAGGAACGGGGTACTGATTGTGCATGATCAGCCATGATCACGGTGAATGGCAGTTCTGGCTCGAAGGGCCAAATGGCCTACTCCTGCACCTATTGTCTATTATTTATTACATTGAATGCGGAACAGGCTCAACGGGCCAACTAGCCTACCTTTGCTTCTGATTTATATCTTTCTGTTTCGTAAAGAGAAGAATTTTCTTGCTTGCATTCATCTGGGAGAACGTTGTAGTACTCCCCAAGCTGGTGTGGAGATTTTATCATCCAATGCTGCAAATGGCACAACATTCCAAGAGCCAAGAGGTCATCCAGTGCCTGAGGAAGAGCAGAAGGATCTCCACAGCCTAGTGGACCCTGAAGTAGAGCCTGAAGAGCAGAAAAACCAAGAGGAGGACGAGGAAGAAGACAGTAGCATGGGGTGTTCCTGCTTAACGGCTTCATCTCACAGAAGAGGAGGCAGAGATTGGATATAGGAATTATAAGGGACTTCCTGACACTTTTAAGAAGAAGTCTTCAAAATAATAGTCGCGAGTGCAAAACACGTGACCTTGTAACCGTGCCAACAGGACGGTACGCCAATAATCAAATGGGGGAGCACAGATAACACACAATATTCTCTGATGTTCTGGAATTTTTTGAGGATGTAACTAGGAAAATGGACAAGGGAGAGCCAGTGGATGTAGTGTACCTGGACTTTCAGAAAGTCTTTAATAAGGTCCCACATAGGAGATTAGTGGGCATGATTAGACCACATGGTATTGGGGGTAGGGTGCTGACATGGATAAAAAATTGGTTGACGGACAGGAAACAAAGAGTAGGGATTAACGGGTCCCTTTCAGAATGGCAGGCAGTGACTAGTGGGGTACCGCAAGGCTCAGTGCTGGGACCGCAGCTATTTACAATATACATTAATGACTTAGATGAAGGGATTAAAAGTAACATTAGCAAGATTGCGGATGACACAAAGCTGGGTGGCAGTGTGAACTGTGAGGAGGATGCTATGAGGATGCAGGGTGACTTGGACAGGTTCGGTGAGTGGGCAGATGCATGGCAGATGCAGTTTAATGTGGATAAATGTGAGGTTATCCACTTTGGTGGTAAGAATAGGAAGGCAGGTTATTACCTGAATGGTGTCAGATTAGGAAATGGGGAAGTACAGAGAGATCTGGGTATACTTGTTCATCAGTCACTTAAAGTTAGCATGCAGGTACAGCAGGCAGTGAAGAAAGCTAATGGCATGTTGGCCTTTATGACAAGAGGAGTTGAGTATAGGAGCAATGAGGTCCATCCGCAGTTGTACAGGGCCCTAGTGAGACCGCACCTGGAGTACTGTGTGCAGTTTTGGTCTCCAAATTTGAGGAAGGACATTCTTGCTATTGAGAGCGTGCAGCGTAGGTTCACTAGGTTAATTCCCGGAATGGCGGGACTGTCGTATGTTGAAAGACTGGAACGACAAGGCTTGTATACGCTGGAATTTAGAAGGATGAGAGAGGATCTTATTGAAACATATAAGATTATTAATGGATTGGACACGTTGGAGGCAGAAAACATGTTCCCAATGTTGGGGGAGTCCAGAACCAGGGACCACAGTTTAAGAATAAAGGGTAGGCCATTTAGAACAGAGATGAGGAAAAACGTTTTCAGTCAGAGAGTTGTAAATCTGTGGAATTCTCTGCCTCAGAAGGTCGTGGAGGCCAATTCTCTGGATGCTTTCAAGAGAGAGCTAGATAGAGCTTTTAAAGATAGCGGAATCAAGGGGTATGGGGAGAAGGCAGGAACGGGGTACTGATTGTGAATGATCAGCCATGATCACATTGAATGGTGTTGCTGGCTCGAAGGGCCGAATGGCCTACTCCTGCACCTATTGTCTATTGTTCTGCTTTTCAGGTGCACCTACACTGATTGTAACATATGAAAGAATAAATCTCAAGTCGTCATGAGTTTTTAATTGTCATAGGTACGGTCAATGCAAACAATGAAATTCTTAATTGCAACATCATAACAAGCCTGTCATTGCAATATATATGGGCAATATGTAATAAACAAAAAAATCAATAAATTAATAACTACAGTACCAGTGAAAAAATAAACCCAAAGTATTCGTGCAGCTAAAGACTTCACATAAGTTTACAGTAGAGGTTAGTGTCATGTAGTGTTCAAGAGCCTGATGGCTGTTGGAAAGAAGCTATTCTTGAACCTGGTGGTCAGTTTTCAGATACCTATACCATTTTCCTGATGGTAGGAGTGAAATGGGAGTGTGACCAGGGTAGTCCTTGATGATGTGTTTCAAGAAGCCTCTTGAACTGAAACGTCACCCATCTCTTCTCTCCAGAGATGCTGCCTGTCCTGCTGAGTTACTCCAGCATTTTGTGTCTATCTTTGGTCCTTGTTGATATATGGCTGCCTTTTTGAGGCACTTTTTTGAAATCTCCTGGAGATTTCTTTGATGGTGGGGAGGTCAGTACCAGAGATTGACCAGGCATTGTCTATCACTCTGTAATCTCCTTCGTTCCTGGACTTTCGAGTTGCCGAACCTTGCCATGATGCAAGCTGTAATATGCTCTCTCGCGCAAAGGACCAATTTTACACCCCTCTTTCTGGGTGTAGAAGCACAAGATAATATTCGTTAACATATCAAATCTTCTAAAGAACTAAAGGCATTGAGGGGCTTTCTTTATGATTGCATCGATGTGATCTTTTTACAGAAATGCCTTACTGAAATATTCTTAGGTTTCCTGCTAAGTAGTATCTCATTTGAAGAAATCTGACCACATAAAATACGCTTTCTGTGGAGCATCTCCAAACTGCAACCTTTAAAATCTTTGAATGCTTTGGACTTGCTGTTCTATTTGACAATGGCTATCCAACATTGCAACTAATGCAGCTAAGAGCAATGCACATCACCATCAGATCGGACTTGCAATGGTTAAGGATGTGCCTGGAGGGACTAGTATTTCAGGCCAGTAAATTCCACACTCATCCTGTGATGGGGAAATCACTCATGAAACGCCGGGTAAGTTTCTTTTTAGACCAAGATAAAATCGACTAGGTCAAGATGCTCTGGGGAAGAACCGATGAAACCTGAGTAGCAGTAAAATTATCGCATTTCATTCTGTTCACAATAATCGCAAGTGATTCGATGTGTTATCATAATTTATTGCCTTCTTATGGGTCTCATGGGTCCACTCAGCACACTTGATATCCCTCTTTGCAAATATCCCACTGATAATGACTTCCATGTTCCATAAGGTGAATTTGGAAGTTCTCTCCCTCGCCATTATAGCCTGTCTCCCCTGCATTACTGCCACAGTGTATGTTGTTGTTCTCCCACACCCTGGGGAGTGTGCGCTTCTGTGAGATTACATCTCGCAAGGTAAGATGTCAGAAGCAGATTTAGTTGAGCCTGGCTCCAATGGAATGTATGCAGGACCTATTTTTCACCCCTCTTTCTGGGTGTAAAAACTATAACTCTGTTTCAGATTTCATTTTGGCAAATTCAAGTCAGAATCAGTATTAGTGTTAAATGCATTGACAATGTAACAGACCATAAAAGGTGGTGGTCTTTGGTGGACTTTGATAGGTTTATTATCTATCTTCACAGACAAAAAAGAAGTAATCAAAGCAAGCAGCCCAATATCACTTTGCAAATTAATTCATTCTATGTACGTCTCATGACATTTCATCCCAAGTAGTGAATGTGGTTCTTGAAGAATATGTTAAAACAATCCTAGCATTGTGGTTCAAGATTAGAGAACCTGCAGAAGGTTAAGACCATTTTCTCTTTAAAAATGCCTTCAGAAATATAATGGATCAAGAACTCGCTGAGTTGTGAAGAGAAAAAAGATAGATTTCCATTCTCAAAGCTACTGCAAAAATAGACCCTAGTCTATTATTATTTCCCCCAGTCCTGAATTTGTTTTCAGGACAACCAATGTCAAAAGTACAAATCTGCCCCACTTCCCGATACACATGAAAGATCAAAGTGCTTGCACGAGCATGGGGCGGCATGATGGCACAGTGGTAGAGATGTTGCCTTACAATGCCAGAGACCTGGGTTCGATCCTGACAATGGGTGCTATCTGTACAAAGTATAAATTTTCTCTCTGTGACTGTGTGGGTTTTCTCCATGTACTCCGGTTTCCTCCCCCACTCCAAAGACGTACAGGTTTGTAGGTTAATTGGCTTCAGTAAAATTGTAAGTGGTCCCCAGTGTGTAGGATAGTGCTAGTGTAGGGGGTGATTGCTGGTCTAGGCGGAATCAGTGAGCTAAAGAGCCTGTTTCCACGCTGTATCTATCTATCTCTATATCTCATAAGAATGGCATTTGGTCAGTTTCCACATATCCACTGTAAAAAATGCTGTCTCATTTGTTTAAAAACACATGCACTTTGCAGAGTCTCAGAAGAACACTGCCAGCGAAAACATTGAGGTTAATAATCTGAAATATGAGGAAGGCTGGCTTTCAAACAATAGAAGCTCAAGCAGAGATTGTTATCTGGAATTGACTTGGAACATAACAAATATGTGGAAAGATCTCCAAGCTTCAAAATGTGACAGCTAGGGTGATGGAAAAGAGGTGTATTGGCAGCTGAGGGTGAGAATTTGTAGAAGATTCAAATTCTAAAAGGGGCTCCACCTTGTTTTAACAAAAGCCCTGAATTCCGGTGGACAGAAACAGGCTAATTATTAGCCAACATTCCTCACTTCAAAGGGTTATGTACAACTCTATCTCAGGATTTTGCACCAAGCTCAACAGAGTTCTCTTCTGCCAGTGCTGGCATGAGTTACAAGGAGGTCTTGCTTCATTCCCAAAGCTGGCTATGACAAACTGTTAAACAGAAAAATAACTTAGAAGTCTCTCTCTTCCACCCGTCCTGGACGTTGGACGAGCAAAGGCTATTTTTACCGCACTTATGAGAGATTCAGGCTGATTACTTTGATTCACAGTTGGAATCTAGCCCTAAGATTAATGAGTTCAATATTTTTTGCAATGAAAATAATCCACCTGCCGTCTTGTGGTACTTCATTGGCATGTGTTAGGCGATAGAATGGCCATTTTATTTTTGCTGGAAAGTTTTACATATAACTTCTTTGATATCAGTCTTAAACCTGATTATTTGTCCTTGATTATTTGCTCAATAATTCCTCGTGGAGTATCTACCCTTCTTTGACAGGTAAACTGGACCTTGAAATCCCACACAAATCTCCTGCCACAACTGAAGCTTCAAAGAAAATAACTGGGGGCTTTGATTTTTCAGCCACATGCAACTATTTCCACAGGAGTTATGCTGATCAATTTATTGCATCCACACAGACTTTCAGAACCGAGCTGAATGCGAGACTGACAATCATTAGGGTGTTTACTCTGTGACATAGAAAGGAAAATCCTGAAAGCAATCATTTTCATTCAGATGTCATGTCAAAAATTATAACTTTTCTGTGGCACTGAAACTGATTGTAAATCTTTGCAAAATATTTTCGTGTGATTTAGTAATTAGAAAACAAGAGATTGCTGGGTTCATCTCCAATTACTATTTATGAAATAGTGATGTTTTAGTCATTTATATTTGACCTCACAAATGTGTTTATGCTTGGTCATACACATTTAAGAATCAAGAGCGTCTAATTGTCATCTGTACTGACAACAGAGCAGTGAACTATTTATTTGCAAAAGCAATAAACCCAATAACAAAAATAATTCAATAAATTAATCACCATAATACTAGTGCAAAAAATCCACAATCTTTAATGCAACCAAAACAATCCATGGAAGTTAATTGTTGAGGTTACTGTTGTGTAGTATTCAAAAGTTTAATGGTTGTTGGAAAGAAGCTATTCTTTAATGTGGTGGCCACGGTTTTCAGATTCCTATACCTCCTTCCTAATGGTGAGAGTGAAATAAGAATGATGCCGGTCTTTGATGCTATTTTGAGGCATCATCTCCTCTAGATCCTTTCAATGGTGTGGAGGTCAGTACCTATTCGAAGTGCTGAGTCAGATTGCGATGCCAGTCAATATACTCTGAACTGTACATCTGTAAGAATTCAAGAGAGTATTTGTCGATATACCGACTCCTCAATCTTGAGACATTAATGGGCTTTCTTCATGATTAGATAAATGTATTGCTCGATGCTGTTTTCCTTTTAGATTAATAGGTGTCCTACAATTAGATTTAAGTGCTCACATAGAAATCTGAAACCAGACCTTCCTTCCTGTTGTTTTACAGCTGAGCAATGTAGCATCTTTGAGGAATCCTGCATGGGGAACATTCTCTCTTGTCTTCATTTGCCCACTTCCATTGCCCTACCTGCTGTGAAAATACACTCACTTATGATAGTCATCAAACAGATATGCCTCAATGTCTGGATTAGTTGCATTTGATGGGACCATTATGTTCAATATGGACTCGGTAGCAGTGAGCTGCTGCTATCCTTCCAATGAAAATAATGCTTTTGGAGAGGGAAGCCTGAGATTTAGACCTAGGAACATTGAACAATGAAGAAATAGCAACATTTCCAAGGCATTTCCACTGAGACCATATACAAGAGTGTCAGGTTTGGGAGCGCTTTCAAAGTCCAATCTGCAGCTGGCCATAAAGGCCCGTTGCAGCCAACGTCTCCGTTTGTTTCAAGGTTTCACTTAGTTCCGGGGTGTTACTACAGCCAAGACATTGTCTGTTGTATAATCTTTGACCCATCCAATACTCACAACTATTTCTTGATATCACAAGGGAAGAAACGAATTGCCTGAAGATCACCTTCTGTGATGGTGGGAATTTCAGGAGGAAGCCAAAATGCATCCTCTGCCTGGCACTTGAATGCTTCAGCTATCATTGAAGATGAGGATGCCTTTAGAGGCTCTTCGTCCCAGTATTTGTTTCCCCGTCCACCCCATTTTATATGTGACATTTCTGCAGAGCTTTGAGTTGATCTCAATGAGATCAGTTTCAATTGCCCATGAGATCAGTTGCTCTGCCTACTACATGCTGTTGTTGCGGTTTAACACACATGTGGTGTTGTCTTGCAATTTCACCAGTTGGCACTTGCTTTTTCGACATGAACTTGACTGATGACCTGGATGTTGTCCAAAGGTCAGGTTCACATAGCTGGCAAAAAGCAATGAATGCCTCCTCGACAACAACAAGCAAGCGTTGTCAAGCCGTTTAGTCCAGATTGGATTGCATAGTTTTGAGACCATTTGTTAGTGTAATTGAACCTGTAATTAAATTCATATCCATATACACCCTGGCCTCATTCATATCTCCCAGCAGACGTAAATTCAGCTCACATTGCATTGTTCCATGGACCTGGCTGGGTGGAGGCAGAGGAGGTGGTGATACTCAACCAAAACCGGTCGAATCTGCCTCATAAGAGATTTAGCGCCATCTGGCACCATCTCATGGTAGTGCAATGGTTGTGAGCATCAGGCACACGTCCTGAAGTTACGGCAAGATGCTCGCAAGAACCATGAGACATGAAAGTGAATTGAGGAAAAACTGGAACTGGCTGGAGTGCATTGTACCAGTAAGATCCTAATGAGCTGAATGGCCTTCTTGAGTATGACCTTGTTCTGTATTGTAATCTTACAGTAATGTTATGGCCTTTTGGTCTCTTGCTTAGTGTATGCGGGAAAGCAAAGCAAGCTGAAGATCTCTGTAGATCCAAGTGACATGAATAAAGTGCTGAAGAGGCGCCATTATCAACAAAAATAATTGAAGATAACTTGCCCAGTATGAGCTGAGCAAAATCCTTCAGTCTTGATGGATACCAAGAATAGATATTGGCTTGTTCAACTTGACAGGGAGAATTTGTTTCTAATAACTTTCAATACTTCTTTCGGGGAATATTGGAGGGGCACCCATGAGCAAAAATTCCAATATATCAAATACAGCCAGTGATATGCGACTTCAAGGACCAAAAAATGTGACATAACTCACAGATGCCTCAGATAAGTTAGTAAGAACAGCAACCACGCAAGATGGGCAACCAATAGCACACGCAAGAGGAGCCCTGACTGATACCCAGACATGATACACTCTGAAGAAGGGTCTCAACCCGAAAAGTCACCCATTCCTTCTCTCCAGAGATGCTGCCTGCCCCGCTGAGTTACTCCAGCATTTTGTGTCTACCTTCGATTTAAACCAGCATCTGCAGTTCCTTCCTACACATGATACACTCAAATTGTAAAATAGCTGTTGCCTGCAACATTTGGGCTTAAAATATTGAACCTGTATCCACATTGAAAGCAAATACTATGCAGACAGATCACAGACCTTAAAGTGATTGTAATGAATCTCCAGTAAGCTTAAAGGATATATGATACTCAGAATGTCTTACTATCTAGATGAACAACACAGACACCCTTCCATCTGTATCTTCCCACAAAAAAGACAGATTGTAGACACATGGAACTGCAGATACTGGTTTACACTGAAGATAGGCACAGAATACTGGAGTGTGGGCTCAGCGGGTCAAGCAGCATCTCTGGAAAGGAGGAATGGGTGACGTTTTCGGTCGGGGCCCTTCTTCAGACTGAGAATCAGGGGAAAGGAAGTCATAGAGATATGGAAAGGATAAGGTGGAAAACACAGATCAAAGGGGAAGGTGATCAAGGAAAATGTAGAATGGTTCATTGTTAGCTGTGGATAAGCCTTCTCTCCAGAGATGCTGCCTGTCCCGCTGAGTTACTCCAGCATTCTGTGTCAATCTTCGGTGTAGACACAATGGAATTGGAGAAGGTGAACATGCTGAAGGATCCCACTATTGCAAAGCTGTTTATGGAGAAGCC